>NW_004524642.1:10802782-10846304 GCF_000260255.1 Octodon degus
GCCCGCGCTTTTCACCTTTGCCACGGTTTTCTAGGAGTCGCTAGGCCTCTGTATTTGCTCTCATCCGACTTTATACACACACAGCCAGAAGTGATAATGTGCACAAATGTGGATCAGTGTGTTTCACGGACAGCAGTTTCATTTCCCACTGAAGAGAGTAAGGCCTTTAGATCTCACTAGGTGAGAGAGTCGAGACAAGTTTTAGCTATGGGTGGTCCTTTCCCTACTCCTGGGGCCAAATGTTGTGCCAGCCAGGGGCAGTTATGAAAACAGACATTGCTAGAGACATTATCAGCATGAAGCGATCAATTATCGTGACCTGGAGACACATGTTGGAAGGGCGGGTAAAGAAAGGTCGGAAAGTTCTAGCTTTCAGAAATGCCAGAATTACAAAAAAGTCATCACTAATAAACTTAGCTCTCTGTAACACCAGCCGGTGAGTCTCAGGAGGATGCCCAGACAGTGCCGGAAAGCTGCTGTTGATTATCGCAGCTGCCTGCGGCACTCAAGTGGGTAATTCTCAGGAGGATGCCTGAGAGCCACCGGCAAAGCTCCCTTTTTGCCATCTGCAGATACCCTTACACTGAGCAGTCTAAGGAAGCTGCTGGGGAAGAACACCCGGTATTCAGCAGGAGACACGTGTGAAAGACTGCTGCAACAAAAGTGGTATTACACCCGTCCTTCACTTTGCAGAGTAATGAAGACACAGAAAAGTGACTGCGCAAGCTGAACCTGTGAGAAGCAGCCTAATAATCAAGTAAAAGATTGTCATTGTTTCAGGGCCCTTAAATGTTTTCAGGGGTCCACGCGCTCAGGTCCCCCTTCTGTCCCTGTCTTGGACAAAAGATTTGTTTCCCCCAATAAATATACTCTGCTCATAAAAAAAGTGTTCATAAATTATGAGTAACCCTCTTATTTTTAGTCATACTAGTATAAGGAAAATAAAAATCACAACTGATATTTGGGCACAGCACATGAAGACATCAGGAGATGGTAACCCATTTCATAGTTTTGTGAATAAAATATGCAAAGAACAGTTTGAACAGTGCGTGGCTTCTCGTCATTTACCTGACTACTTGGAGACATGTTTTAGTTGTCTGTCATCGCTGTACAATTCACCAGCTCCCAACATTTGAGGCTTCAAGCTTTGGTGCCATGGCCTAGGTCTGAATATCCTCTTACTGTGAAATTCTTTGCTCGCACCACTCCTGTAGCCGCACATCGTCCTTTTCATTGTAGCACTTTCTTCAGTTGTTCAGCAGGCCTACTTGAAGAGACTCGTGAAAACACTAGCCACATAACCAGATTCTCTGCGATATGTGTTACAGCGATCTCCCTCCTAGATCAGCTGGCTTGTCCGTATCATTCCTATTTTATTTGAATTATCATTTAAGCATTATTATCTGGCACTTGCTCATTGATGAAACTTGAAAGGAGTTCTTTGGAACTGTATTATGTAACTGAACTTGGGACTGTATTATGTAACTGAACTAAGCACATTAGAAACTTAAGAAGAAAGGACAACAGGGCCCAGTGATCCCGGTCCTCTAATTGGCATAGAGTAAGAGTTGAGGATAATGAAATTAATGTTAACTTTAAAAATGTAAGTAAGGAAAATAAAATGCTAATACATAAAAGTAAGTGATAGAGAAATTGAGGAGAACAGAATAATTTTGACCTCTTGAATTTTAGGTGCAAATTTGAAAATGTCCACCAAGCTGTTAAAATTCCAATCTGTATCCCAGAAGATGTGTGAATCGCAAATATCAACTTATTACATGCAAACAGGTGGAAAATAATGTCAGTATTTAAAACTGATGAACTCAAACTCTCAAGAACCCTCATGGATTGATGTGTGGAAGATAACTATCCATGAAAACTGTAGATAGTCACGTAAGAGATAGAGAAGCCTAGAATAATAGCACATTCTTGGAACAAAACAAGCAAAATTATAAGCTCTGACAGACAATGTTAAGAAATATGGTGAAGATGAACCATAAGTACAAAGCCCTCGATTTCTCCTTTAGAAAATTGGTGGTGAGGCTTTGGTAGAAAATTGTTGATAAAATGTTGGGCAGTAAGAAGAGAGGAAGACAAGAAAGATTTGAAAATTAGTGGACTGCGTGTGTGAGGTTTATTAAAGAAAAGAGAACTTTATAATAAGAAAAAAAATTATAGTTATTTTTCTGAGAAGGAAGTCGTTTTCCTGCAGAGAGTTAGTAAAGAGACAAGAACTGAAAATGCAAGTTCCAAAGAGAAGGAGAGGCTTGGAGAGGACGGATTAAGTATGACTTCTGTGTAAGGGCTCTTCTTGTGGACAGAAAAGAAACAGGAGGTGACAGCGTCTTTAGGGGAGGAGCAGAGTATCTGGTGGGGTCTTCATTAGCATTTATTTTCATCTCAAAAAGAAATGGTATCACTCCACTAAGAATGAATGTCAAATTGAGAACTCCTGAAGACCTGAGGATGGTTCATTGCAGGTGTTGATAAAATATATTTAGCCATTTTTAGTAGCTGTGTTACCCCATCTCAGAATTTAGACCTCAGGGATTGAACCACAGAAAATTGAATTTTTATGTGTTTAATATGCTCAATTTCCAACTCTCTGAGAATGGATATACAAGAAAAGAGTGATCCTATTTCTTCCTTTTGCAGGTTTTTTTCTTTCTTTGTATTTTAGGGAAGGGTCTACAGGGTGTTCGGGGTCTCACTACGAGATCGGACACATAGTGATCTTCCTGTTCACAGCCTCCCAAGAGCTGGGATTATAGGCGCGCGCCACCACACCCGGTCTCAGTTGCCATCTCAGCATGGCCCGGGGGCAGGACCGGCATGGCAGGCCTGGGGATCAAACCCCTGGCCCCTGCGCCTGCTTGCAGGCAGTTTAATCCGCTGAGCTACTTGGCCGGCCCTGCAGTTTTTATTAGTACGGTTTTCAGTTTATGTTCTTTGCTTTCCTTGTGGGGAGTGGTTGCATACACAGAACATAACTTAATTCTATTTTTTCTTCTGCTTCCTCCTCTGTTCTTCCCCCTCCCTCCATCTCTGGATCTACTTTCCATGTGAAGAAGATCTATCTCCCTACTACCCACTATATAACTTTTCATTTTATTTATAAATTTCATATGAGAGACACCATGTGATATCTAAGCTTCTGTATCTGATTTATTTCACTGAACAAATGGCCCAAAGGTACACCTATTTTCCTACAAATGACTCAAATATATCTTCTTTTATGGCAGAATAACATCTCCATTGTGTGTACCTTCCACAATTTCTTCATTCATCTGTTGATGGGCAGGTAAGCTGCTTCTAAAATGTCGCTATTATGACTCATCCTGCTATAAACATGTCTATGCACGTACCCTTGTAATGTGGTGTTTCCAGTTCCTTGGGGAAGATACCTAGAAGGGCAAGATGCAATTTTTCTACTTTTTATTTTTCAAGACATCTTCAAGGGCCAGCCAAATAGCTCCATAATTAAAGCACCTGCAAACAGGCACAGAGGCTGGGGTTTCATCCCTGGGCTTGCTGTGCCGACCCCACCCCCGGGGTGGGCTGAGATGGCAATTGGGGCTGGGAGTGGTGGTGTGTGCCCGTAATCCCAGCTCTTGGGAGACTGTAACCAGGTAGATCACTACGAGTCTGATCTGGTGGTGAGACCCTGCACACCCTGTGGGCCCTTCCCTAAAATACAGGAAAAATAAAAAAAGAAAAGAAATCTTCATACTGATTTCTACAGCAGCTGCACTAGCTTACATCTCCCCATATGATTGGTTCCTTTCCCCTAACCCTCACCAGCGTTTGTTACTATCTGATTTCTTACGATGGCCATTATTTCTGTAGCAGAATGAAACCTCAGTGTTGCTTTAATTTGCATTTCTCTAATGGCCTGCAAAGATGAAAATTTCTTAATGTATCTATGGAGCATTTTTGATTCTTCTGAGAAATGTGTGTTGATCTCACTTGCCAATTTCTTTTATTTTAGGAGAATTTAATGTCTTGAGTTCTTCATATATTCTCAATGCTAGTTCTCTGTCTGTGGCATACCTGGAAAATGTATCCTGTTCTGTACATTGTCTTTCCATTCTTTGGGGTGTTTAGAAGATTTTGATTTAATATAACCCCTGTTCTAGATTTCTGATATCACTTCCTGCATTATGGGGGTCCTAGTCAGAAAGTCCTTGTCTGTGCCTGTGAGTGTAAGAGTTTTCCCTGTTTTCATTTCCAGAAGATTGTGTTTCTGTTTATTATTTGGCTCTTCAATCCGCTTTTACATAATTTAGTACACGGTGAGAGATAGGGGTCTAAACTCAATCTTCATCACATGGACAGCCAGTTTTTCCAACACGTTTAGTAAATAGGCATTCATCTAGTGTATAGTTTTTTGGTCCTGTTGCCAAAAGTCCAATAGTTGCCTGTGCTCGTAGCTGCTTCTGAATGCTGTATCCTCTTCCATTGATGCACACGACTGTTTCGTAGCCAGCCTTGCTCCTTCTGTCACTCACTTTGTAATAACTCTGGTCTGCAGGTCTGATGCCTCCTGCTTTCCTCTTGATACCCAGCACTGCTGTTGTACTCTGGTTCTTTTCTGGCTCCTCATGAGGTTTAGGATTGTTTTCTCCAGCTCTGTGAAGAATGTCATTGGTATTTTGTTTGGAATTGTGTTAAATCTGTATATCAATTTTGGATGAGTTCGTTTAGCCTATAGTGGTTCTGATTAACCAGGGTCAGGTAATCTTTTCACTTCCTGGTGTCCTCTTTAATCTCCTCTTTCAGAACGCTATCCATCTCCTTGTAGAAGTCTTCCGTTGCTTCAGGTTGGCTTTTGGTACCAGGATCGAACTCAGGACCTTGTGCTTGCCAGGCAAGTGCTGATGCCCCTGAGCTATCTCCCCAGCCCATTCTTGATATTCTTGTGAATCATATTTTTTTCCTAATTTATTTCACAGTGGGCTGATTAGCAGTGTACAGGAGCACTGTTAATTTTTGTATATTGCTTTTATATTTTGCTACATTGCTGATTCAGGTTTTGTTTCTAGGGGTCTATTGATGTATTTTAGGTGGTTGTCTATGTAGCAAATGATCGTATTAATAGGACAATAATGTAGCAGAAAGTGGCAAGCTTTCCATGTTAGGAAAATTACTATCAGAAAGGATATCTAAAGTAGTTAAAAAGATCAAGAGAATTTTTTTTTGTGGTACCAGGAATTGAACTCAGGACCCTGTGCTTGCCAGGCAAGCACTTATTCTACTGAGCTATCTCCCTGGCCCAAGAGAATTTTTTTAAAACAACTTTTTTTTTAGTGAAATTAATTTATTGGGGTTGAATAAATCAGTGGAAAATTTAGTTATTTATCCAGGACTTTAAGAAATGAGATTAAAATATAAAATAAGGCTTATTTGTACTTATATAATCAATTGGATATAAATAGTACCTTTCATATACTCACTCAAATTTATTCTTATTTTTATTTTAACTATGCTAGAATAATAAAAAATTGACTGAAGGTAACTTACTGCATATATCTATTATATATATATATATATATATATATATATATATATCATGTAGAAGATATTACAAGCATCAAGGCATTTGATAGTTAAGTGAATTAAGAATATATAGTGACTACCAGATGGGATGAGAGAAAACTGACTTATTGAGTAGTAAATAATTCTTTGTTCCACCAACCCCAAATTTTTCCATGATAAGTGTTCACTGACTGGGTCACCAGTGTCCAACATTTTACCTTTGAAGCTCAAATACATGATTATGCATAAACTCTGGAGTTTGTCTTTAGCTCTACATGTGTTTATCTCTTTCAGAGAACTGTGTGAGCTGGCAGGATGGTTAGCTTTTTTGGAGGGAGGGGTTTCTGGTCTGATATTTGACCACATTATTCTGTGTAATTTGTTTTTATTCTTTTTCTATCAAATTGATTTCCAGAATGAGGGAGGAATGGGGAAGGAGAGAGAGGGGAAGAAGGAGAAAGAAAGAAGGCAGGGAACAAAGAGGAGGAGAAAGGGGAGGGCTGGAGAGGATGGAAGAGAAGAGGAAAGAAGAGGAAAAATAGTTAGGGATGGAGAAAGAATCATGGCTAAGAAGGAGAGAATTGAAAGATTGATAAAGGAATTTAAAACCATCAAAATTTGTTACTTGTATGTACTAAATTCACCAAAATTCACTATTCTATAGTGCAAACAAGGTCTGAAAAAGAAATCAAAATCTGAATCTGATATCTTTCTACTCTTGCAAGTTATTTTTCCTTTTACATAATTATTTCTGTATGGATAGATGACTCTTGACACACCATGAACTAGTTATGAGTTGGTCATCCCCGGTCATTTGGGAAATGTAGTACTGCTGCACATAGATTGTACAGAATAAACTGGGACTCTTCTTTTGCAATCAGCTGGTAAAACATGATCGCTTGAAAGAAAAAAATTAACTTGGATTAAATTTTAGTTAAGAAACAGCGAGATTAGTTCACTGAATATAAAGTCACAGTACGAAACTGCACATTGACCAAATAAATTTTTATGTAACACAATTCAATATTAAAATTAATAACTAAAACCTCAATGTGTCCAAGAAAGGTAAAAGTCATAATGAACCTAAGGGTTGAGTGTAGCTGATGAAGCTGTTGTAACAGTAACTTATTTATTTACTGTACTCTCTTCCCGAATAGGAGCTTGACCTATAGATGGGGGATTGGAAAAACAAAGATGGGCGCTCTAAGGGAGCAGACTCAGAAATGTGGCAGAAGAAAAGAAGAAATGACCTAAATGAAGGGCACCAGGAAGTCCGTGTGACATGCACACGGAACGCATCTACTGAAGTACAGCTCTCCTAGCCGGGCTCCACAGCAGTTCGCAAGCCCACAAACATTAGGCTAAAAGGTGCTTTGGACATGGCAGTTACTAGTTATAGGTTGAATAAAGCTACAAGAAAACGTTACCTGGGCTGAGGAAATAGCTTGGCAGCCTAAGTGTCTGCCTAGGCAAGCACAGGGATCGGGGTTTGATCCCCAGCACCACAGCGCTGGGCCCACCTCGGGCGCACTCAACTGGCAACCAAGACTGAGCATAGTGGTGCTCTCCTGTAATCCCAGCACTGGAAAGACTGAGACAGGAGGATCACTATAAGTTTGAGATGCATAGTACCCTGTACCAAATAAATAAAAGATTTTTTTAAAAGATACTTGATTTTAATTTTTATTCCTAAAGAGTATATTTAATGGCACAGCTGAAGAGCAGGTTAAAAAAAACAATCAGGCAGGTAATGTTTGGTTACAATGATGGACTAGTAGTGTTTAAACTTTTACATTCTCTTCCCAATTAATTTCCACATTTCCTTAAGTTCAAAACTTTCCTTTGCTCTACACATCCTATGTATGCTTGTTATTGCCCTTGCAGCCCCCAGACGTAGAGCCCTCCTTCTCTGCTAACATTCTTCTCCCTCAAAGCCCCCTTTAAAGTTCCTTAAGGAGTAACATAAGAAAAGGGCACCAACTATAAATTAAGGTTTTAATACAGTAGCTGAAATGAATTTTATCTCTTGACTCCCAGATTCTCCAACCCTTGAACTCATTCTGTAGCATTTTTCAGTGATTACCTTTCGAGTTGTTTCATTGTTAGGAATATGTCACCCACAGTTTGTTTCCCTGGCCACACTATTGTATAGCCTGGAAGCTGAGTTCCTTATACTCTAGGACTTACTTGCTTTTTTCATTATAAGTGTGGAGTGTAGCATACTGTGGTTATATGTACAGTAGTCTCAGTTGATTTTTTATGTGAGCAGATAATCCTTCCCATAAAGGCATTTGACCTAATGTATCCCTCAATATTTTATCTTCCAAATTTATATAAAGTTTATGCAATGCAGTTCACTGAATCAAACATGTAGTTTTTGTTATGTTGTCTACAGTAGGAGAGCAGGTTACATTAAGCTATTTTATTTTGCAGTTTTGGAATCAAGAATGTCAGGTGACTTTAACTTACTGAAGATGATGAGAACAAGCAACAAGAACAGCAGAGACAAAAGCCACATGAATGTTTAGCAGAACTGACTTCTGTCCTACACCCTGCTTGGCTGGCTGTCCCTTGACTGTATAAATTGGGTTTGTTCAGATTTTCTACAATACAAGTTTGAGGCATAGGAATAATTTCATTACTTCTGAATCTAAGTCACTTTCACACTTAATTCTTCATAAAAGTGTCTTCCAGGGTATGAAAAGAATTAGAATTTCTTATGTTTGGACTGTCTTGTAGTAAAGAGGTGGAAAATAGAATTAACTGCAACGAAATGGTGTGTTATGCTTCACTTTAGAAATCATTCTTTTTTATTTCTCTTATTGAGCTACAGTTTTTCCTCATGATTGACCTTCAGATGATTCTGAATATTACTTCCTGTCACAGAACTTAGTAGACCAGTGTCTGGCCTTCCTAGGTTATAAAACTACAAATTGATTTTCCTAAGGCTTAAGGCTGAGGTCACTGAGGTCTTTTAATGGGGCCTTGCAAATTGAACAGTCCAAATTTGCCATTTGCAAGTTGACATCCACCTGTAATCAAAGTCCATTTGTGCTCTGGCCTTGATAATTTTGGTGATAGCTTATTATAAGCTGATTTTAGAAGGCATCTGTATTCCATAAAATGTAGGGCCACTGAAAAATGGAGCAACATAAGAAATATAGAGTTGATTTTGATGAACTTTCTTGAAATATACGAAGTCAATCATTTAATAAATGTTATATTTTAATGACATACTGAGACCACAGTGATAGCTATTAGAACCTCACCACTATAATGCTCTTGAACAGAATGACAGTGAGCAGGAAGTATATCCGATGGCATTTTCTCCCTTATAGTTATAAATCTATTTTGAGAGACAAAAGAAGCATATGGTTATGAGTATAAAATTCAGAGGAGATGGAGGTCGTGGTACGTGGGAGTATTTCAAATGATTATTTTTCTGACACAGAATTATTTGATCACAAGTGGGGCAGAATATTGATTCACAGAAGGAAAAATAAAATACAAACTGAATCAGGGGAAACAGCATAAGGAGAGATACAATTGGAGACATGAACGTTGTACGCCAGAGGCCAGTGAGACTCCCCCCCGACATGCAGAGTGGACCACAGAAGGAGATGTGGTGGACAGGGATGGAAGCTGAAGACACAGATTTATGCAATATTTCTCAGACCTAAACAGTGTGCCCCACAGAGAGTAAACACTATGCAGGTTTCGGAGTGATGGAATTAGAAAATGACGTCCTTGTTCTGAAGAGATCAAGTCCATCTATGCATTGATGTGAGGGAAAGCAGATAGAGGTCAGAATTGGAGATGATATTTCTAGATTTCCTACAGAACTAATGCTGGAGAGAAAAAAGGATGGAGAGGGAACTATAAATAAAGGCATTTGGAAAGAAGACATATCGCAGGCATACAATTTAGCCACAGAAAATGGAAGTGAATACAGAGTCAGCAGTATGCCAGCCTTACAAATGACCAAATATCTCTAATGAGTAATAAAATGCTCAGCGTGTTTTCTTAGCTCTGCCACCTTGACGTTCAATGAACTTATTCATTAAAAGACAATGTATCACTGTCGAGCTGGTGTGTAGGAGGCCAGTGAAGAACAGGAACGTGGCCTCACCTGGCCCTGCTCTTAGACACGGAACGCACACACCCTTACGTTGTACAGGGTGCCCTGGGTGACCTCCCTGGTGGAACAGGAGTTGAACCATTTTCATTGTGCTATGAAATACTTCAGTTTCCAAGACCCACACAGTTATCCACGTGCAAAATCCCTTCTTTGAGTTTTGTGCCACATTTTATGTCTCCTGACAGCTGTCATTCCCCAGTCTTCTGTTTGACTCCAAAAAGTTCACAGCATTAATAACTAAGCCATTACTTTCCCTATATGCCAGGATTAGACAGAAAGAACCTAGCTAGGGTAGTCATCCGAGACCTGCCATTGGGCATTTGTCTGTGAAGCCGCAGTCTCTCGTCCTTTTCATCTCCCTCTCACCTGTAGTCCTGGCGCCCACAATTTCCCAGTGACCACCAGGCACTTCTTCCTTTGCAAAAAAAGCTTTACAAACAGGTGATATTCTCCAATTCCCTTGAAAAATCTCCCCTCATACCCACAAAGCGAGGTTCCAATCCTGAATACGTGCCATAATTGACCACTTGCCTTTACTTATTTAAGGTGTACTCTGAGACTAGCCCTAACCATAGTGGGTCCCCAAATCTACTTTGTGTACATCTGCCAAATATCTGAAAAAAAAGTCAGACTCTCACTTGGATAAACACCTATTAATAGCCACAGTGGCTTCTGTGTAGAGTCATGCTTCTTTCCTCTGAAAAATGAAGGGTAAATCTGCTTGCTTACTGAACTAGACGGCAACTTTCACACTGAACCTGCTTCTAATATCCTCTAACATCTTTTACTCCTCCTTTCTTCACCAGTGTGCCTCTTCTCTACCCTTCTGCAGCATACCTACATTAACAGTGTCTAACTAAGTATCACAGTTAGAGTATTGCAAAGAGATTTAGGAAACTTTGTTCCCCTGCTTAAATAAATAGTAGGTCAGGGGCTGGGGAGATGGCTCAGTAGAATAAGTGCTTCCCTGGCAAGCGCAAGGGCCTGAGTTCAATCCCCGGTTCCGCAAAAAAAATAAATAAATAAATAAATAAATAAATAGTAGGTCAATTTTTCCCCATAATTTTATTGATAAACAAATAACAATGAGACAGTTTCAAACCAAATTGGTGGGACAGTTTCAATAATTAACACATTGCATACATTCTTCCCAGTGGTTAATTGCTGTACAAGATGCGGACATGATATCCTATTTACAAACACCATTACAACAAATCCCTCTATTCATTAAGAGAATGTAACTATATATCTATCCTAACCTCTTTGAATACACAGATACAAAATGGACATCCATCTGTATACCCTTTTTTTTGTTAAGTTTCGTTATTTGAATATTATAGGTGTGTAAATTCAGCAAAATATTCTAAAAGAGTCCATCTAGTAGCCCATAATAGTAATTTTTTAAATGAGGATAAAAATAAATAAACAAAATGAAGATAAATGTTAAACTGTGTATGTGTATGTATGTGCAGGTTATATATAATTTATAAAGCAACTTTTAATTGAATGTAATATCATATTTACATATTTCTCTACCAGTCTGAGTATTGCAATCATTTTTGTTTGACCTAAAAGAGCAAAAGTCCAACATGGTTTCTTCATTCTCTTATCAAAAGGGATTAGCATTTTAAGTTTTCTTGACCTAAAAAATAAGCTTTAGCTTACAAACTTATGTAGGAAAATGAGACACAGCAGTGTATCTGTTCTTATGCATTTCTTCTAGTGTAAAAATGTTTCGCCCCTCATAAAACTATTGTTTTATATCTGCATATATTAAGGAAAGCTTTAAATAATTCAGGTACTTTCCTGATGTGTGCATACATATAAATTTAAAATTTAAGGACAAGTAATAAAGCATTCTCTTTGAATTAAAGTGAACTGGCTGAAATGATTCATTAAGCCCTTAAAAATAATTCAAAAATATAAGAATATCACTAGTGAATATTTCCTAGATAGTTTTCAAATTAAGTTGGAAAAATCTACCAAGACAAAACTAGCCATCCATATAGGAAGAGTTCTGATCAATCCTATAGAATGGAGATTTTAGTACAAAAGTACATTGACACATGAATTTTGCCTTGTACAAGTTTTGAGTATATATTTGGAAAGTTTGTAAAGTCACTGATTCTGACACAGATGAGCATTTCACCTTCCTAAGTGTACTCTTACATTTTCAGAGACAGAATTTTCTCAGAGAGAGTTACCAAAGGAAGCAGGATGGAATTTGGAATACCTTTCCTGGAAATACCAAAACCTTTCCCTTCCCCTTGTACTTGACTTAATGATGCCAGCCAAGTGAGGCTCATATGTGGTTCAAAGAGCAATTCAGTATTTTGAGAATTGTTATTTAATTATACTCTGAGGGTATGTTTTAAAAATAAGAGACAAATAGATCTAAGTTATTCACTCAAATTAAGCTACAACAATGTTTAATAATCTGAAGTTATTAACAATTACATTTGATATGACATTTAAGTTTCCTTTTTGTATTTTAAAAATAAAAACCATAAAATGATACAGAATTCCAAAGCAATATGATAGGAAATTAATGGTTATTATATTGCGCATGGTTATCTTCAAAGTAGTTGCTCAGATTACAAGATATAGGTACATAAAAACTGAAATGGAAGAAACGACTGTTCCTTTTGGTGAACTAATAGAAATTAGTGGTACAGTTATTATGTGTATTTCCTTCCTTCTTTTCTCTTTCTCCCCATCACTGTTGTGCTTTTATTTTGAGCAATTTCTTTCCCTTTCACAATGTCTATCATACTTTTCGGATACCATGTTTATACATGGTTTATTTCACTTCTGAGTATGTTCTCTAGTTGCACCCATTTGCCTATAAAAGCTTTGAGTGTCTTTCTTTATAGCCAAGTAGTAGTATTGTACAAAATACACATCTTTTGTACAAAAATACCGCATCTTTTTATCCATTTCTTTGTTGATGGACATTTGGATTGTTTACAAGATTTAGCTCTACAAACTGTGCTGCTATAAACATGGGTGCACATATATTGTTGTGGTATAATATTTTCATGTTTCTGGGAAAATACCCAGAAGAGAAATAGCTCACTAGCATGGGACCTCTAATTCTAGTATTTTGAGGAATTTCCGCACTGATTTCCACAGAGGTTATACCAGTCTATGCTCCAACCAAAACCAGCAATGGAGAAAGGTTTATTTTTTTCCCCATAACCCTGCCAGCATTTGTTTTTGGCCAATTTCTTGATGACAGCTATTATGTTTGGGATCAAATAGAATCTCAGTGTTGTTTTAATTTGCATTTCTCAAATGACCAATGCTATTGCTTATTTTTTCATAGATTTCTTTGTCTTTTGTATTTTTTCATCGAGAAATACCTATTCATTTCAGATGCCCGTTTTTGGATTGGGTCTTTGAATTTTAGGAGCTTGATTATTTTTTTTTTAAGTCTTTATATGTTCTAAATAGAAGTCCTTTGTCTAGGGAATAGTTGGCTAAGATATTTTCCCAATTCATAGGTTTTCTTTTCATTCTGTTGGTGATTTCTTTTCATGTGAAAAAAATGGTTTAAAAGATGAGATCCTGGGGCTGGCCAGATAGCTCAGCAGACTAAAGCACCTGCTTAGGCAGAGAGCTGTGCCCAGGGTTTGATTCCCACAGTGCAGTGCCAACCCCACCCCGGGGGCTTGCTGAGACAGCAATTGAGACTAGCTGTGATGGTGCACACCTGTAATCCCAGTGCTTGGGAGGCTGAAAACAGGAGAGTCACTATGAGTGTGATCTACTTAGCGAGCCCTGTAGACCCTGTCCTAAATACATTAAAAAAAAAAAAAGATGAGATCCCAGTTTTTTATTATTTGAAGAATTTGCCTTTAAGTTTGATTTTTGTTCATAAATTCTCCCCTACCCCTATGTCTTCAAGATTTCTACCTACTTTCTCTCCTGGTAGATTTAATGTTTTTGTTTTAATATTTAGATCTTTGATGCAGTTTTACTTTAATTTAGTGCATGGTAATAGACATGGATCTAGTATTAGTTTCCAGCATATGGAAAACCATTTTTCCAGCACCAGTTGTTAAAGAGGCTGTATTTCTTCCAGTGAGTGTGTTTGGCCCTGTGTCAAGGAAAAGGTGGCTGAGTGTGTTTGTAGTTGTGCCTGCATCTTCTGTTCTATGTCACAGATCCGTGGATCTGTTTTACTTAGTACCACGTTGATTTTATCACAGCAACCTTGTAGTATAATTCCAAGTCAGGGATTGAGATGCCTCCTGACTTTCCTTTGTTGTCCGGGATTGCTTTTGCTATCCTAGGTCTCTTCTGGTTCCAAATGAATTTTAGGAATGTTTTCTGTACGTCTGTGAGGTGTTTTGATGGGAATTACATTAAATCTGCATAACAATTTTGGGAGTATGGCAGTTTCACTACGCTGGTTTTTCCTGTCTATGAGCAAGGAATATCTTTCCATTTTCTGAAATCCTTTATGATTACATTTTTCTGAGTGTTGTAATATTCAATGTATAGACTTTTACTTCCTTTGTTAGATTGATTCCTAAGTTTGTTTGTTTGGAATGCTATGTGCAGGGTGTTGTTTCCACAATTTCTCTCTGTTTGCTGTTTGTGTAGAGGAACGCTATTGCACTTTGAGTATTGACTTCATATCCAGCTATGATGCTACTGAATTTGCTTATTAATTCTAAAGGTCTTTTGGTGGAGTTTTTGTGGTCTTGTATGTGAAGTATCATGCCATCTGCAAATAATAATGATTTAATTTCTCTCTCTTGTCTAAATTGCTCTAGCTAATGTCTCCAGAACCATGTCAGACAGGAGTGGTGATAGTGTATATTCTTGTCTTGTTCCTGATTTTAGAGTGAAAACATTCAGTTTTGTCCACTCGGTATGATGTTGGATGTTAGTATGGCATAGATGGATTTTAACAGATTGAGGCAAATATCATCTATTCTGATTTTCTGTTGGGATTTTATCATGAATGTGTGTTGATCTTTGTCAAAAACTTGTTATGCATCTATTGAGATAATCATGTGGTTTTTGTTTTTGGCACAGTTATTATGGTGTATTACATTTATTGATTTGTGTATATTGAACTATCCCTGTATTTCTGGTGTATATTCCACTTGGTCATGGTGTATATGCTTCTTAATAATTTTCTACATTCTCTTTGCTAGTATTTTATTAAGTATTTCTGTATCTATGTTCATTGTGGAGATTGGCTTTTAGTTCTATTTGTTTGGGTCTTTCTTTGGTTTTGCTATCTGGATAATACTTGCTTCCAGAAATGAGTTATGGAGGACTGTGTCCCTTCCAATTTCATTGAAGAGTTTGAGTATTGGCATTGAATCTTCTCTAGATTTCTTATAGAATTCAGCTGTAAACCTAGCAGGACCCAGGCTTTTCTTTGTTGGTAAGTTTTTAATTATTTTCAATTTCATTACATGATAGTGGGTTATTAATAATTTTTATATGTTCTTGATTCAATTTTGGTAATCCATACAAATCTTGGAATCTATCCATTTCTTCTGTGGTTTTCACCCTTATAGAATAAAGGTTTTCAAAGTAAGTACTGGTGATCATCTGAACATTCACAGGATATTTAACCTTTTCATTCCTTATTGCATGAATTTGAAATTTTTTCTTTCCCTGCTTGATAAGATTGGCTCAGGGTATATCAGTTTTATATAGTCTTTCAGAGAACTAACTCTTTGATTCATTAATTCTTTGTAATGTTTTCTCAGTCTCAATTGTGCTGATTTCTGCTCTGATCTTTGTAATTTCTTCCCTTCTTTGGGCTTTGGTCTGGATGTGCTCTTCTTTTTCAAAAGCTTGAAGTGCAACCCTGGATTAGTTATTTGTTCCCGTTCTGGTATTCTGATGTGTGAGGCCTGCTTCACTGTGTCTCACGGAGTTGAGTAAATTGTATTTATGTTTTTCTTTGATTGCAGGTATTATTTAATTTCTTATTTTATTTCAACTGCTCAGGAGTATGTTATTTAATTGCCATGTTTTTATGGAGTTTCTTTTTTCATTAATTTCCAATTTCATTGCACTATGGCTGAATAATATGCAAGAGGATAATTTCAATTCCTCTTCATTTACTTAAGCATGTTCTATGGACTAGTGTGCAATGTATTTTAGAAAGCATCTTGTGTGCAACTGAAAGGAATGTGTGTTCTGATGTTGTTGGACAGAACACCCGAAGTTCAAACAAGTCTGTTTGTTCAAAAGTTTGGTTCAGTTTTGTTACTTCTTTGATGATTTTTTTTTTGTCTAGTTTATCTCTTTGACAATGGTGTGTTGATTTCCTCCATTACAGTTGTGTTGCAGGTTATTTGATTTTTAATATCTATTAAGCATGAGAACCTGAGTTCAGCTCCTGGTACAAAACAAACAAACAAAACACTTCCACTGGAAAGAGGAAAGAGTTCTATCCTGGAGAAGCAAGGTAAGAAATGTATCTTACATATTGCAATATTTCCTGATTTGCTAAAAATAAATGAATTCATTTGTCAGCAAAAACGTTTACATTATTAAATTACATTTTTAAAAAAACATTTATTTATTTGGTACAGGGTCTCACTATGCAGCTCGGACTCATAATGATCCTTCTGTCTCAGCCTCCCCAGCTCTGGGATTACAGGCATGCAAGACCACGTCCAGGATTCCAAGGCGGGCGTGGCACGTGGTACGGGGGTTCAAGCCCAGGTGGTTGCGCCTGCCAGGCAGGTGCTTAGACGACTGAGCTATCTTCTCAGTCCCTAAATAACATCTTTTATGTAAGACAAAAAAATCGAAACCCAAAGGAAACACAACATTATATACGTATAATATTCATTTTCCTGCAAAAGTCAGTGTTTTTCCTTTTTTGCCCCTAGCGTTTCCTTGCCCCTCATCCTCACGATGAGCAGCCCAGTGCTTACAATGTTGGCTCTTCCAAAGTTTCCTCCTCATAACCTGGGGGGCGCTCGAGCACCTCAAGCAGTCCCACTCCGTTAGCTCGCTGGGTAGCTCACTAACGCCCAGGCCTTGGCCAATCAGCGAGCAGCATTTTATGGCGCCACTCCTCGAGTACTAGGATAACTGTACTTCATAAGAATAAAATTCCAAACACCATTAGAACAAATCATTCTATTCATTAAGAGAATGCAACTATATATCTATCCTAACCACTTTGAACACACAGATACAAAATAGACATTCATCAGTATACCCCATTTTTTCTAAGTTCTGTTATTGAATATTATAGGTGTGTAAACTCAGCAAAATATTCTAAAAGAGTCCAGTAGCCCATAATAGCATTGGGTCTTCTCTTTCACTGGCAATGTCAGAAGTCTGCATCTTGTACAGCAATTAACCACTAAGAAGAATATATGCAGTATATTATTTGTTGAAACTGTACTTCTGATTTGATTTGAAACTGTCTCATTGCTATCTGTTTATCAATAAAACTTTGAGAAAAAAAAAAAAAAAGAATAAAATTCCAGGGAGTTTTCCTGGGGAAAACAGGAGATTTTGGGTATTGTGAGAAAGAACAAGTGAAGATGCAGTTTCCTGCTGTGTCACACCTTCTGAGTTGTGCACAGAAAGTCTGGAAGTTCTCCAAGCACGGCACAACCCTCACAGAGCCACCCTGGCCTGGATGGCCGGAATCCTTGGAAGGGCGCAGCTAAGCATGCACAGCAGCGCGAAGACAGCACCACGCTGTCGAGAGCAGGGAGGTGTTCGGGCCTCTGTCTAGCTACCTAAATCAATACATCTCCGGTTAGAGTTATGTATAGTCTTTTTTCTGTTGTTTATACAATAAAATATCCTGAGATGTATAACTTTAATTAGGATGTTATTAAAAATAGCGTAAATGGAGCTGTCCAGATAGCTCAGCAGACTAAAGCACCTACTTAGGCAGAGCGCAGCCGCTGGGTTCAGCCCTGGAGAGCCCTGCCGGCCTCGCCCCCAGGCACGCTGAGACGGAGATTGAGATTGGGCGTGGTGGCGCGCGCCTGTAATCCCAGTGCTCGGGAGACTAAAGACAGGAGAATCACTATGAGTCCGATCTATGTAGTAAGACCCTGTAGACCCTGTACTAAATACATTTTTTAAAAAGTATCAATGATCAAGCAAAAAAGAGTAGAAATTAAATTTTTTAATATCCAAAGAAGAATTTTTAGTAGTATGTGTTTTAAGATTACAAAAAATAATCATTTCTGCTCATTATTCCTTCAGTTATTAATGAGCATGTGGCAATCTTACTTCAGTATTTTCTTTCTGTTATAATGTAGTCGGGTCTCATTATTCTGACAAAATTAGGAAAATGTTGTGCAAAATGGGCTACCTGGATTATTGAGGCTGTAAAAAATAGCTAAATATTTTTCTGAGAATACTTCTCTGATGTGCAAAATGCTTCCTGTCTTATTGGAGCAGGGTACATAATTTCATGTTTTTCCTGTGACTCAGGGTCATCACTGTGCATACCAATTGTACAGGGTACGATACAGTAATTATCTGAGGTGACATTTGCCTCAAGCGACTACGCCTTTTGAATTCTTGGGTCAGTTTGTTGTATTTACTTTTGACAATTATTCTGTATATTTTATGGTTCCTTTGACTTGCCCCTCTCTGTCAAGCTGTCAGCTGTCATTTCTTGCTGCTCTTTGATGGCCTGCCAATACGGTCCTGCCCTTTCTAATTTTCTGCTTCTAAATTGTTCTAGATTAGAAAGTCAAATATGCGTGCTTTTTTAGAACTGTATCTAAAAAAAAAGTCAAGAGTTTTCAGTGAGTGTATGCCAAGTTCTGAAACAAGGACATTGAGTTATTTCATTGGAGTTGTTTACATATTTAGGACAGGTATAGTGTTAATATTTGTTAAATTTTCTGTTGAATCTTTTAAAATAAAGCAACATTTACAAAGGATTAATTTAGATTTTGCCCTGAAGTAGGCTTGTTACATGATGTGTAAATTTTATATGTGTTGAGTCTTATAAGCTAAAATGTACACTAGCTAAGATCTCCTATGAGCCTCTAGTTTATAAAAAAGCATTCAAGTAAAAAAATCTCAATGTTTTTTATTTTAATTGCCCAGCTAAAAGCGGAGACAATCTGCTATCAGTACATTGTTTTCTATAATGCCTGGAATTCTCATGTGAAAACATCTAAGTAAACCTGGTCTTCATTAATACTATACATTTTTTTTTTCAGATGATAGATTTTTTTTTTTTTTTAAGAAAAGTGAATTATTCACTAAGAACTCCTTAAATTTGTAGGACTTGGACTTGACATTTTTGGATTGAATTAGTACACATACATCAATCTGAAGCTCCCAATAGACCATATGGGAATAATGCGTAAAATGTTTACTCAGTGCTTTCAACACAATTATTTTTATTGTCATCTTTAATGTGTCTACTTTGTTTAATAGCAGCCTTTAGTCATTGTTCTTCGCTGGCCAAGGAGTATAATGTGCTGCTTCGTGTAGCAAAGTGTCATTGGAAGCAGCATCTTGGATATCTAATTTGCTAAATCGAATTTTGCAGTTTTCAAACTGAAACGCAGATTTATAAATTGGGTCATTGAAGAAACTTTTCCATGGTGAAATTTCACAGGAAGGTTTTAAAATAAGATCTTTTTTGATATCTTTTCGAAGTATGATGAAACGGATTGTTCTGAGTTCTGTGGAGTTTGAGCCCCTAAATAAAAATCCAGGGAGTGGGATTCTACAACTCACTGGAGTATAAGAAAGGTACTTGGTGGGAAATTTTCCATAGGCTCAGTCCTCACGCGTCGTCTTTTATAATGTTGTCATCACTTTTGCCTTGTTGCCTCTGATTGCAAGGAGCCTAATCCTTGAATGTTGCTGAATTTATAGCTCTGTAAAACAAACTCTTCTGGCATTTCCTATACACAATCGGGTTTCTTAGCTGCGCGAAAGATTTGAGCTACAGTAGTTTGTTTCATTATTAAAGACATGTGATGCCTGTTGAACAGATTTCCCCTTGGGCAACAGAGCTGATAAAAGAATAAAGAATTTCAAGAATATGTATCTCAAAACTAAGTCCCAAGGTATCTTTTACTTTTTTTGGAGGGAAGCTCACAAAATAATTTCCATTTTTATTTAGCTTTGTACGTATTATGGAGCTGTGGAAGAACACAGCATTTACCAGATGAAATCGTGTCGTATGAAATAAACATGCGTGATTTTAACTTTTGGCCTATATGTGATGGTGACAATGAACCCTCCCTAAAAAACGGGAGCTGGAGGTCAGTGTGAATCAGCACCATGAGGTGGGGTAATTCCAAAGGAAGCGAATACAGTTAATCTTATTTCATACTCTTTCCTCGAACACTCTCTTTATCTTAGGTAGTTTATTTATGTGATGAAGACGTGTACAATATTTTCATGGCAGCATCTTCTATCTATCTGAATGCCTCAATGTCAGTCCTGTGATTCTGTGATCTTAGAGTCCCTGTATTAAGTCTATCAAACTGCTCAGTCTTGGCAAGCAACTCGGAGACAAAGGGTGAAAACTACAGTGAGGTACTGCATTTGTCTGCCAAGGGAAAGTGGCAACCCTAATTCAGATGTGTTTCCATGTACTAGGCTACTTGGCTTTCCATGGGGCATTAAATGCTCAAGGGACTCTGCTAGAGGAAGGGCAGGAGCGAAAATGAAAAGGGTTAAATTACAAAGCTGGGACACCTGCTTGAAATGATCCAGAGGCAGGAGCTGGCTGCTCCAGAAGTAGTTTTTGAGCTGCTGCAGAGTTGGCCTTTGACAGACTTGGGTTCATACTCCAACTAGGAAGAAAAACACATTCTTTAATTTATTCATTTATTATTATTATTATTATTATTATTATTATTTTGGAACTGGGGATTGAACTCAGACCCTTGCACTTGCCAGGGAAGTGCTTATTCTACTGAGCCATCTCCCCGGCTCCCACATCCTTAAATTTAATGTTTAGTTGTTTTAGCAGTCTCAGGTGAAGGTAGAGGTATACAAAAAGAATGCAGTAGCTACACAGACAAATTGCTGCAGCTACAGCTTTACAGGTAAATTGTGAATTAATCTCAAGAATTTCACTTGAGACGAGGTTCCCAAACTCTCCTAAACCTGCTCATTTCCCAGACATTGGCTTAGTCTTCCATCAAAAGCTCTACATACAATGTGTGTTCAGCAGACGATTTTTCAGTGTAAAAACTCCAAATTATTTTTAACTACTTCTAACCAATTCTGAAATGTATATTTCTTTCTTCTTCTTCTTCTTTTTTTTTTTTTTTTTTTTCAGTGCCAGGGATTGAACTCAGGACCTTGTGCTTGCCAGGCAAGCACTTATTCTACTGAGCTATCTCCCTACGTTAAAACTGTATATTTCTTTAATTTTTTTATATCCATAAGTTTTCCTTTGGTTTGTTTCAGTTTCAGAAATCACTATTTGGGAAACCACTAAAATATAAATTAGTACTAAAATTATGAATTTTAAGACTGAAGTAGACATTAAAAAACAGTGTACATTTTTCAGCTTTCATTTTATAGATGAAAAAAATTCTGGCCCACAAAAGTGTGGCAAAAAGCCAAAACCTGGGTAGTTGTAGAAGCCAGGACTCAAAATTAGTTCTTCTAAATCTTAGGATTGTGCTTTTCATTTTTGGATAATGAAAATTTATTTCTTATTTCCTAATGTACTGTGGAATGAGAAGATAACTTTGCATATATTATTGTAAAAATAATGTTTATTAAAATTATTTGATAGTCATTAGCATTTATTATTTCAACAAATCTTTGTAATAAACCCACAAAGTAAAATTATCTAGAATTATGAGGTACAAGATCTCAGGATAAATCCAGAGGGGATTTCACTGACCTTATCAGACCCAAAAGCTACAACTCTTGTTGCGTAGGTCCTGCTTTACGTTGGTCTTAACCATCCATCAGAAAAGTATAAAAATGAAATATAAGAAGTAAAGCCATGCTGTTATGTTGAGCTATAGGGGACTCAGGTCAACAATTTCTGATATTGCTAGTCAAGCATAAGACCCAGTACTATTATGGGCTACTGAACTCTTTTAGAATATTTTGCTAAGTTTACACACCTATAATATTCAAATAATGGTACTTAACATAAGAAGGGTATACAAATGGATGTCCATTTTGTATCTGTGTATTCAAAGTGGTTAGGATAGATATATAGTTACATTCTCTTAATGAATAGAGGGATTTGTTCTATTTGTGTTTTTACATAGGATATCATGTCCGCATCTTGTACAGCAATTATCCACTAGGAAGAAGGTATGCAATGTGTTAATTATTTAAACTGTCCTACCAATTTGATTTGAAACTCTCTCATTGCTATTTGTTTCTCAATAAAACTATGAAAAAAATAAAATTATGAGTCACACACATCAATAAGAGATGTTTACTTAGTGTGATACATGGATATTTATTTATATCTAAGACATCAGTCAGCTTTCCAAATTTGGAAGCAAATACTTGACCCCAGGTACTTAGGGAAAGAGAGCTTTATTGTGGGTCTTGATGTTAGAAGTGTCACTGCATAGTCAGCTGGCTGAAAGACACTAATGTTACAGCAGAATGACATTGTGTGGGGGAAGCCGCTTGGCTCTTGGCATCTGCAAAGCAACGTTTAAGCGAAGAGCCCTGAGAGGAAGAGCTGGCCTGCCAGACACAACCAGAGATGTGCTCCACTCATGGCTCAGACGTATCACAAGACAGTCAAGCTTAGCCACCCTGCTTCACTCCTGGTCAGATCCAGGGGCCAACACATCTCCTTAAGTCAGAGTTTCTCTCCCAAAGAAGACAAGGTTACAATTGCAACTGTTGTGAAGTAACTATGCTGCATAAACCGAAATAAGTGAAGGGACTAGTTCCTTCCCCCAAATCTCAACAGTTTCATTATTGCATATAATTCTCATTTTAATGTCTGTGTTGAGACTCAAGGCAAACTCATAGCTATAAAACTATAAAACTCAAAAATCAAGTTACATGTTTCCAAGGTAAAATGACACATTTTTATTCCCATTCCAAAGTGTAAGCATTCCCATTCCAAAAAAGAAAAATAAGAGGATAAAAATGAATTAGAATAAAACAGTACCAAAACCCAGAAGGGAAAATACTAAATCTTATTGCTCTAAGTGTGGTATCTAGCACTGGTGACACGCAGTGGGGAGTGTGAGTTCCACAGTGTTACTGAGTTTTGTGGTGCTGGGGTCTCCTAGACGTGGTTTCTAGGTTCTTTCTGCCTTGCCAAAAAAATTGGCTAAGATAGGTGCAAAAAGTATTACATTATTAAAGGTATGAAACATGTTCTGCAGAGTGAGTTTGGTCCAAGTAAATGTAAGAGGAAAAGTACAATATACAGCATGAAAGTGAACTACTATGAAGGAGCACAGTAAGAAAGAGCTCAGTATTGACTACCACTTTTGGGTCACCTACTCCTAGGATGGTTTAAGGCATCTGTCTCAGTTACCCTTCCCTCCTTGTTGCTGAGACAAATACCCAACACCCAAAATGAAGGAAGGAAGGAAGGGCTTATTTAGCTCACCGTTGCTGCAGGTTTCAGTCCATACTCAGCTGGCTCCAAGGCAGAGTGGCACGTAGCAGAGAACAACCTTTCATGGTGGCGGCAAAGAGCAGAGAGCAAAGAGAGTGGCAGCAACTCAGGCAGCTAGCTAGCCTCTCTCCCCTCCTCACACTGTACTACAAATTATTTGCCCCAGTGCAAGGGCAGCATCCACACCCATAATAATCCATCACAAACTCCAGAAGCCATTCCATGGCTGCATGAGGCTTTGGGGGACACCTAGACATAAACCATAATAGCATCCTGTCAAAAAATTGCTGGAGTTCTCACAAGATGTCCTGGGATTTTTGTAATTAACAGGTCACATGGTGCTCACTTCGGCAGTACATATGCTAAGAAAGGTCACGCCTGCTTCCCCAGCCGGCACTGCCACATCCTAGTCCCCTGCTTCAAGAGGGCTAGTGTGACTGCCTCTGGGTGCTGCCTGCAGCTGTCCCTGCACAATACGTGTCTGGCCACCTTCAGCATCCTGGGATCTCCAGTCCAGCTTCTGTCTTACTCTTACAGTGCCACAAGTACTTTCCCCAGAGCTTCTGGCACAGGCCGTCTTCTTACACGTTGCCTAGCCTCCAAGGCCTTCCTTTGAAATCAGAATGGAAGCTTTGAAGACCTGACAACTCTTTTATTGTTTATCGTTCTGAAGCCAGCCATCTGCATGATGCCAGGGTCTACTGCTAGCTTGAATTGCCAGCTGCCTTTGGACCTTGGCTACAGTGGCCTCTCCGTGCTCAAAAGATTGAACACCAGGAAACTCCTCCCTAGACAGCTCTAAATAAACTGGGCTCCATGGGCTGTTTTCCCATAGATGTCTTTCTCACAACTTTACACATTTATGCCCCTGAGACAGCCATGGGTGGGTTCTTGTTATACCTCACATGCCTGCAAGGCATCTTTCTTCTGGTGCAAAGCACTGGACTTCTCTTTAATGCGACTCTGCAGTATCCACATCTCCTTTGCTTGCAACTTCACACATGCTTGCTTTTTTTTTTTTTTTTTTTTTTTCCAACTAAAAGCTTTAAAATTATTTCTACTCTGATTTTTGCTCATGGATCTCACTGCGAATCTGGCTAAAAACAGCTGGCAGTACTCAGGCCGTAGCCTGAAAACAAGGTTGTGTTACAATCTTATTCACCAGACCATTAGTGTCGTTACAGTGCACTTTTAGGGGTGAGTGCCCGAGCTGTAACCTAACTCTATTTATTTATTCCAAAGGGGCAACATTGCAATTAAACCTGAATACTGAGGTTTCAGTTTAGGAAAAAAAAGAAAAGGGAAAAACACGTCTGCCTTTGGTTGGCCAGCAGTAGATAAGTCTGTCTTCTTTAAACTCAGGGTTTCACGAATTCTAGGGCATGGGCAAACTGAAGACAGATTTGTTGCCAGAACATAATATCCACACTGTTAATCCAGTTTCCAACTGTCTTCATTCTCACATGAAACCTGATCATCCTGGCTTTCCCTGTTCACATTCCCATCCCCGCTCTGATCTTCTGCACTTGTATGAGAATTACCCAGCAAGCTCTGCTTGCAACATCCCAAGCTTCTACTCACTTTTCTTTCAGATATTTCCAGACCCCTTCCATAAGCCATCCCAGAAGCTTCTGAATCCCATGGCCATGTATAGTCACATCAATGTCACCACTTCTCTTGGTACCGACTTTCTCTATTATCTTTTTGCCACTATAAACAAAGAGTTGACACCCACAGTTTACATGAGGGAAAAGAACTCATTTTGGTTCATGGCTGCAGAGATGTCAGTAAACAGTTAAGTAACTTTGGGGCAGTAACATCCTGGCAGAAAGGCATGGTGGAAGAAAGCTGCTCAACCTGTGGCATTGTGTGATAGAGACAAAGGACCAGATATAGTTCGCAAGTCACGGGCCCACGAGCCTCCCACACACATGCCACACATGTGCTTTACTGATATCCTTCTCTCTCAAGCCAATCAAGTCGGCAATGAACACTAACTGTCAGCTTTGTTCCTATCTGCCTACATATCATGCATCATCTGTCTGATTTTGTGACCACAAGACATACATTGCCGTGGAACTGGTTAAGGCCAGTGATAGTCTATCTCATTAGAGTCACTCTACTTCACTCAGGTGACCCAATCAAGTACCCAGAAGTTAACCTTAAGGAAAAGCAATTAAGATTAAATCATAATATCCTTAGGGCACACTCAACTGCAATTAAAAAAAGTCAAAGAAACAATTCAAATAAATACATATAATACATATCTTGGTACTTACGTATATGTTATACATACATATGTATTACAGAAACTTGTCATTAAAGATATGTATTGCATTAAATACCTGTGTGTAAACTTTTAAATTGAAAATCAAAAACAGATTTAACTCAAGAAAAGTTCAGAACTTTGTAACCTTAAGAAATGTAATTCTGGGGCCGGGGAGATGGCTCAATAGAATAAGTGCTTGCCTGGCAAGCACAAGGGCCTGAGTTCAATCCCCGGTTCTGCAAAAAAAAAAAAAAAAAAAGAAAATTACTTTAAAAAAAAAAAAAAAGAAAGAAAGAAAGAAAGAAATGTAATTCTAAGGGCCGGCGAAATAGCTCAGCAGACTAAGTGTCTGCTTAGGTAAGCTCAGGGACTAGGGTTCAATCCCCTGCAACACATGTCACACCAGCCCCACCCCTGGGTGTGTTGAGCGATGACTGAGACCAGCTGTGGTGGTGCATGCCTGTGATCGCAGTGCTTGGGAGGCTGAGAACAGGAGGATCACTACAAGTCCAAGCTGCGTAGTGGGACCCTGTACCAAACACATAAATAATAATTTAAAAAAAATTCTAAAAATGAAATCCTAATAGTCTATGAGGATCTACAATAGAACACTATTCAGAGTCACAAAAACAGAAATAGCAAGGATGCTGAATCACATACAATAATATAACTTTATTTGGTGTGTGGTAATGCAACAGGAGTGATAGTAATAGAAAAATAGAGGTGTTTGTTGTTCAGTCATCCTACCAGGCAGGTAGCAGACAGTGTAAGTAAATTGGTGAATAGTCTAAACTCAGTGAGGTAAAAGCTAGGAGGAAAGGGGGATTTTTCTCTGGTCACTCTTTTTAGACCTCCACTGAAATCTCTTGTCCCTATCCTCTTCCAGTTACTTTCATTTAGAAGACAAACTGACTTATGATTACTTTCAAGTAGATTGCCATTCGAAGTTAAATTCATCAAATTTAATCCCTTTAGTCATCTCTAATTCATCGTTTCCTGCTCTACAAGCTTGGGCGTCCTCAAGGCAGGCCTGGACCCTGGGACCCAGGATGGGGAAGGGGTTGAAGGCTTTGTTCTACTTTTCCTCCTACTCACCTCCCCAGTCCCCATCCTCCTGGCTCCTCTAGGGGAGTGAGTACTTCAGGCAGATGTGGCAAAAGCAGGGTCAGTGCAATATGTCAGTGGACTAAGCACCTGATTGGACAAGCGCAGTGATGGTGGTTTGATTCCCAGCCCTGTGGGCTGAGCTGGCAAGTGAGTCCAGGCATGGTGGCTCATACCCAGAATCCCAGTGCTGGGAAGGCTGAAAACAGAAGGATCATAATGAGTCCAAACTGCGTAGTGAGATATTGTACCAAATACATAAAATGAAAAAAAAAAATAGCAAAAGCCTAGACCATCAGTGCTGTTCATGACAGATACTCAGACTGGCTCCCTTGGGGATCTCACTGGGCATTTTTAGAAGTTGTAGATCTTTTTTCTTAATGTAATGTCTTTTAAGTTCATTCATTTTGTGACATGTTTCAATAATTTTTTTTAGTGTAGTAGAAATAGCTCAATAGTATCCAGGTTGTAGTTCCAAATTTTTTAAACAACAGTTCTACAATTTCTCCCATATTTTTGCTGAGTAACATTTAGAGTACTTCCAGTTTTGAGTTACTTTGCTATAGTTGTTACCAACTTTCATGTATGAAGATATATTTTGATTTGCATTTAATAAATAGCCAAGAAACAAATTTTTGAGAAATAGGCAAATAAATGTTCCATTTCCTGAGTGTTAAGGTTTTCTAAAGCAGTTGTTGGGGATGCGGAGATAGCTCAGGGGAATAAGTGCTTGCCTGGCAAACTCATCCTCCTGAGTTCAATCTCTAGTGTCACCAAAAAAAAAAAAAAAAAAAAGAGCAGTTATACTGCTTTAACCCTTACAATGTGTAGCTGCCAGTTGCTCCACATCTCTGATTTTATGAGCTTTCCATTGTTTTCTCCTTAACTACTGGACATGATGTGCTATCTCATTGGGGTTTTAAATTTTGTCTCCCTGGTCTAAATTCAGTCCCATACATAGAGGTCCTCAGCAGCTCCTGATTTACAGATTTAAGTCCTATTTCCAGTGACTTTTGAAAGGGTCTCGTGCTTCTTTCCCTGCCTAAAATAGGTTCCTATTCCGGTCCTTGAACCACTCAAGGTAAATCTGTTACACAGCGACAAGCCTAATTCCCATCCCTCTGCACAAGAAGGCTTGGAGAAAAATCCACCAAAATTGAAGAGGAAAGCTAGAATTCTGCTTTCCAGACCAAACATGCATAGTGAGCAGACAAAAATCAAGGGATCATTACTACACTTTAAGAATACAAAGGAATTAAATACCACGCTGTGGTATCTACTTCACTAGAACTTTTATCCTAAAAGTATTGTCCTCTATTCTTTGTCTTCTTCCTTACAGCAAGAAGATACCAGACTTCTTTTTGCCATGTAATTTGAAGGTTTGCTTATGGAAAATGAAGCCACAGAGTTTATCTGAAAACACAGAAGCCATACCTTGTTTGCCTTGTCTAATCCTCTGACAATGTGCTAGTGTACGAAACAATGTGTATGTTGTGCTTTTTCAATAATGTTTCTTAGCCATTGATAACAGTTGAATGAATGTTTCACCATTTGTAATCAGTTCTAGGCTGGGTTGTAACAGTTTATGATGTAGTTTTTTTGAAGGAATTGTTAGATCAAATAATTGGCACTCCGATCTCTGCAAAAATGCTTCATTTTTATAGTGATTAGAAAGGCCCATTTAGCTGATTTGTAAGCCTTGTAAGCATTTGCTTATTAGAAACTCATCAGACTTCTTTGGAAAAGGGCCACTATATGGGTAAAGGGTACGAGGAGTTTAAATCTTTTTGAAGTTGTTTTTTAGTCTCAGATGCAAATAACCCAATGTCGACATTTAAATCATCTCTGACATCACCACAAGGTTAAACGAGTTTGTTTTCATTTCACTTCTTGATCTCTGAACAGAAAGACTTTAAAACACACCGCAGCCCTTTTGCTCATTTCAGATTTGTCTTCTAATGCCACTGCTTTGGAAAAGCATACTTGAAAATAATGTATGATACACATCAATAAGCCACTTTCCTTTGTTTAAGAACTCTCCTTTTGAATTCTAGAGTCAGAGCCTGAGACATAGAAAATAATTGGCACCATTTCCAGAGAACATTAAATGTCCATTTTACTTTCCTAGCATTCAGCTGAACAACTAGAAAATCCCATCACCCTTCGCTCACTCGTAGTAATCTCCCCATCCTGTTCCAGAGCACAACGTAATAGAACAGAACTTTCTAGAGCACTCATCTGCCTCGCGGCCATCGCATCCTCCTTTTCCACCTGCGGGCTTGTTTCTTCTCCTCCTCACTGACTTGCAACCTTTCTGGTCTCTTTCTCAGTAACCAATCATATTGCAAAGTGTACCTTGCTTCCTTTGTTATTCAAAATATCATTTTCCATACTGTACCTCTTCTCTTTTTTTCCTGTGAATATCTAAATACTAAAAGTGATTAGAAGATATTTTTGAATGAGATGTTTTCAAGGTTATTCTCTAACCTTGTGCAAGTTTGCTCTCTGTCTCCTGCCTCTCTTTCTCTGTCTCAGAAACTTTTACAGTAGCTTGTCTATGTGTAGGGAAGGAGGAACTCTCCCCACATCCCATGCTTCAAACCTCAAATCTGTTTCCTGGCCAGGAGAAAGTAAAATGAAGACAGTCCAGTGGCAAACTTCTGTGACTCTCACTACAAGCGCAGCTTCAAGATGCAGTGCAGAGAAATCTTGGGGACCTACAAGCACTGTGCCCCTCCAGCTTTTCTATGCTGTGGGCCCCCGCCAAGTGGCTCTGACAAAAGATCCCAAAGCTGTCTTCCTGTTATGCTCAGTATTCCAGGTCCTGCCAGTGACACTGTCCCCTTTTCATTCCTTTTGTAGTACTTTTTTCTTGTGACTCCACCTCTAATGGCTAGTGTTCAAAAATATAACAACAAGTATTTCTGATTTTTCTAGGACTCTATTTTCTTGTTCTTACCTATAGAATTCATCACCTTACAGCTGAATTTCACTGATTCTTTCTTGTGTTGCATAATCTAGACAAGAAGAAGTGCAGAGTAGTGTGAAGACCATAATCTTGATGAGAGGCTAAAACCAAGTTGTGTCTCCAACGACTACCAGCTGCGTGGCCTTAGACTGCTCAGCTGCTCTGTGCCTCAGTGTCCTAACCACAAGACTATAAAGCAAGCATCGTATTCAATCAAAGACTGTTGACGGGAGTTAGCATCAATAACTATTGTCTAAACCCTCTTTGTCCAGATGCCGTTTAGAACTAAGAATTTTGTAGTTTTGAAAGGAGAAGCTATTGCTACTAATACATATTGATAAACCATTTATTAAAACATAATCCCTATAGTATGATTGTCAGGAAGCCTGGCAGGGTGAAGCACACCAGCAATTATGTAGGGAGTTGCACAAACATTGCTTCAAAACTAAATAAATAAAGAGCAGTAACAGTTCGGCAGAACTCAGGTCTGGGACTGGCATCAAAGGAGTTCTGATCCAGCCAGGTACTGCTGCTAGAAAATCTGTAAAAAGGCCATGCACCGCTCTGTAGGAGCCACCCCAGCATAGCATTCAGCTAAATAAGCCCCTCGCCAAGTCACTTTTGTTATTAATCTCTGTATTGAGAGAAAGCATGGATTGAATGAGCCCCGTCTTGGTACATTTTATTATTTTATGTAACTTACTAGTTAACGTGTGGTACTCATTCTTCTCATCAAACTCTAAGCATGTTTTTTCTTTTAACTTCTATAAGCAAAACCTTCAGAAATTCAGGACAGAAGTCTCAGTCAGAAGAGCTTTTCTTTTAAAAAAAAAAAAAAGCCTTAATTTTTTCCTTTAAGATAGCTATAGTGTTCAGCACAAGCCACATAGGTTCCTTCCTTGGTGATGGTAGAGACTCCAAACACAACTTGAACCCAAGACCTCTCCCAGCCCAGGACCTCCTCAACAGGGTGGCTCCCACTTGCTCCCTCTCCTCCCTTCCACGCGCTCTGTTCTCCTGACCGAGCTGCCTTATTCACGTGTGAAGTGGCTGGCACTGTTGGCAACTCATTTAACACTTTACCTCCTGCTTGTGCCACTGAGAAGTGGGCATCCAAAATCTTCTACTGCAGTAGAATTGCATAAAAACCAAGGATGCAAAAGAAAAACTTTCACGAAAAGCTGCAAGACACAAACTACACAATGCTCCTGCACTTATCTTCTTCCTTACTTAATTTGCATAAATTATCCCAGGATTAGAGCAGATTAAAAACTGGTTCTCATCCACAGCTAAGGGCAGTTAGTTGAATCCTTATGTTCATAGATGAAAAGAGCCTATTGTAAACCTATTGATTCTGCAAAGCTACCTTATATGGATATGAAATTCAGACAGTACCCTGAGTAATGAGAGGACAGGCTGTCATAATTTTCTCCAAAAATTTTCTGTGAGGCTCTGAGTTTAATTTTCATCCTTATTATTTTGTTATTACAGACAAAATAGAAGAAATATCTTAGTTTGTAAGTATTTTTTTTTTTTTTTTTGCATTTTTTAGGGAAGGGTCTACAGAGTAGTATTCTTGGTCTCACTACTAGATCCGACTCATAGTGATCCGCTTGTGTACAGCCTCCCAAGAGCTGGGATTACAGGCGTGTGCCACCACGCCTAGTCTCAATGGCCCTCTCAGAGCGCCTCGGGGGCGGGGCCAGCACGTGGGCCTGGGGATCGAAACCCGGGCCCCTGCACCTGCTTGGAGGCTCTGTAATCTGCTGAGCTATTTGACCAGTCCTTAGTTTGAGTCTTGTGGCCATTGTTTTGGCATTTTTATGCTATTAGATAATCACAGATTGACTATAAGAAATTATATATGTATAATTCATATGTAAAAATATAAATACACATTGTAGAATACAAATATGTTTAGAAGTATATATAGAGGGAGCCGGGGAGATGGCTCAGTGGAATAAGTGCTTCCCTGGCAAGCACAAGGGCCTGAGTTCAATCCTCGGTTCTGAAAAAAAAAAAAAAAAAAAAAAAAAAAAAGAAGTATATGTAGATATAATTTCTATGAAAGGCTTTTTCCTCCAACTGTCACTCTGGGCACCGCTCATTTGTACACTCACTGAAGTGTGAAATTCACTCAGGAGGCTACTTAATTTTCAACCTAAATTACTAACATTCTGAACATTTGCCACGATGCCCTTTAAAATGAAAGCAAGCTAAACTTAAATTCTGTGGCCACTGCTCCCCAGCGTAGATCTGGCTGGGAATCAGACTCCTTGAGGAAAGCAGAGTCTCAACTCTGTGATGGTGCTTTTGAAGGAAGCAAAATCCTGAATGAGAAAAGGAGTCTCATGGAGACACTGGCTCCAAGGTCAGCTCTGCACACTTGTCGTCTTGGACATTTCTAGGACCGCATTCTGCAAAAGGCCCAGAATGAAATAGGATGGCAGGTGATTCTCCTGAACTTCAGTGGGGAAACTTTGTAATTCTCTGACAGATTTCTACTGAAGCTGTTTGTGTGAAGCAGGACCGAAGTAACCCAGCCTCTACCTCCTCCCTTCGAGCTGTAGGCAGAGGATCTGGGCTGCTAAGGAACCTGCTGTAAGAGCACCTCATGGACCTAATGCTTGTTGGCTAATAACAGTTTGGTGCAAATAAACTTTTCAGAATCTTCCCAAGTGGATTAGTATTTGTCAGCTTGAGGAGAGCTTGGGCCTTATTTTTATTCATCTTTATTTCTATTCACATGTATCATGTGCTAAGTAAATGATTTTGGAAATGCCAACTGAGGTCAGCCTGCAGTACCGTATTACTCTCTCAGCTGACTTTTCCAGGGTTGGATGAAGGAGGAGAAAGGGACTTTTGTTCAGCTGCTGCTGCTTGGTGCTTGGAGCTGCTGGTGACAGCTCTCAGAGAAAACCTGGAAGAGGACAGAACTTACCTGGATGTTGGCAAGTGACCATAGGTGAGAGGAGAGATGATGATGCTTCAGTTGTAGAATCATTCACTAAATTCTAACACAGGTATTGTGAATATTGGTCAGTAAAGGACAACGGAAAAGCTCTGAAATAACTGTGCCTAAAACTTTCAGACACTCCCTGGGTGCTCTCCATTAGCTGGTGGTGTAAGTGAGGCGAGTCTGCCTCCACCCCGTAGGAGAGTGTTGAAATGGAGCTTTGATACTAGCGTGTAGAAAACAGGGCGAGTATCTTTTTCTTGATTCCAGCTTGCCCTGCTGCCACACTGTAGGCTTCTTGGTAAGTGACAGTGAGCTCTTGAACATTATGAGGAATGGATATGCCACTAAAATGTAATTACATCTAACTTACAGAATGCAGAGTAACAATATTCTATAAACTAGAACAAGTAAGAGAAAAGGAAAACATAATCCAGCACACCAAGCCTCTCTTCTCCACTTCTTTAGTGCTCACCAAAGCTCTCAGTAGCAGGTATTATAAGAAGATGAACTCACCGGTGTGAATTGATTTTGCCATCAGCCAGAAATGTAATTAAGGAACAAATCATATCATCTTCATGACAGAGACAAAGTATGTCAGAAATGACATTATTGCTGCAAAATTACACAAAACACAGACTGTATTCCACTTCTAATTTGTCTCAGTAGTGATAAAAGGCCTACCTACTCCTAAATGATGGAACTGAAGGCAAATTATCAGCACTGTGTTACTTATAAGCAGGATTAATTTCTTTCTACCTTTATGGAATGAATTATATAATTTATGGTATACTTTTGATGTTTTGGATTGTACTGCTGTCTATATTAGTAATAATCTCTGGTCTGTTTTGAAGAACTTCATTTTTCTCAAACCCTTCTTGGCCTTTATGAATTCATAAGATAAGCTTACAATACAGTGAGTAGTGCTCTTGATTAAGAAAATGAACTAAAAAGAATTTAAACGTTTATGAATTTTATGCACTTCAGGTTTATGCAGCATTTCCCAGGAGGAAAAAATTCACCATCCAAATAATTCCACATACTTTTTCTTCCTAGGCATCTGAGACATAATAAAGCCATTGGTGTGCCCTGCTCCCCTCTACTGTGATCAGTTGTCTTTGTCTGTTGTGCCTGTTTCCTTGTTTTTTGTTCAGGTCACACTCACTTGCTGAACACCTACATGGAAGAAACGCTGAACATACACTTAACTTCTTGTACATTCTTACTTCTGTACCCTTCCCCCTTCTGTACCCATCCCCCTCTGTACCCATCCCCCTCTGTACCCATCCCCCTCTGTACCCATCCCCCTTCTGTACCCATCCTCCTCTGTATGCATCCCCCTCTACACATTCCCCTGTGAATCCATCCCCCTGTGAACCCATCCCTCTCTGTACCCATCCCCCTCTCTACCCATTCCCCTGTGAACCCATCCCCCTTCTGTACCCATCCCCCTCTGTACCCATCCCCCTCTGTACCCATCCCCCTTCTGCACCCATCTCCCTTCTGCACCCAATCCCTTTCTACACCTATCCTCTTATCTCCCTTCTGTACTCATTCCCTTTCACCACCAGAGGCCTCAGTATGTCCCTGGCTCTGAGCTTTGGAAACCAACTACAGACTCTAGCGGAGATCTCATAGATATGGTGACTTTCTGACCCAGTTGATCTCTTGTATGCGTATCTATTCTGTTTAAACACCCGTGATTATTTTATGTGACCCTTCTCAACTCACATACTACTGTCCCAGGAGCTCTCTTTCCTCTTTCAAAACTTCCCAGTGACATTCGTTCTTAAGTCCTTGTCTAAGCACTTTGAAACGTAGTCAGGTTCTTCCAGGATCTTTGCAACAGATGAGAAAATGGAAGTTTTATAAAGGCAAGAAGGAGTCTCAGGGCGGACATCAGACTGAATATGGTGAATTTACTATAGCTCTCTGATATGAACTGGGGAAAAAGGAACTTTTAAGAAATCCTTGTGCCCTTTGGGTGGCCAAAGAGGATTCTGCAAAAAATCACTCCTTACCTCTGCTGTTTCCCCATGACAAGGCCAGAGGGGCAGGCTCCAAATCCATTCTTTGCCTTCTAACAGCTTAGACAAATAGCTCGTCCACATTGATTCAACAGAGCAGAATGCCTGCTAACCAAATGCCTTTCCTTCTCTTCTCCCCGCATTCCCCGAGCACTGATGCACCCACAGCTGGAAAGAGCAGAAAAGCAGTCCGTAAGGGCCCCTGCAAGGATAGGCCTCAGAGCGGCAGTCTCTGGTCTGCTTCCCCCAGACAGTGCTCTATCCTTTCTCAAACCTGCTTGCTCCTAATCTTGTTTTCTCTGCTCTATATAAGTAAAGCTCTTGTGTACCTTTGGAGACACTTTTAGATCTCCTGATCTAAAAACAGTTCTCCCAAGCTTGGCAAAGCACAGGGACCACGGTTCGATCCCCCAGCACCACATGCCAGCCAGTCCGCCCCCTGGTGGACTGAGCTGGCCACACACACACAAATAAATAAATAAATAAATTAAAAAAAAAAATAAAAATAAGAACAGTTCTCCTTGTTGCACCTAGCCTCTTCTCCTGCTATGATTGACTTATTGGTATCTTAGGTGAAATTAAAATCTGAGACATTTCTTCCCCAACAAGTCAGCCTCTCTCTTTCTCTTTCGCTGTTTCTCTCTCTGTCTCTGTCTCTCTGTCTCTCACGCAAACACACACACACACACACACACACACACACACACACACACTTGCGGGAAGGAGAACGAGAGCGAGAGAGAGCTCTGGAAAGAGTTCAACATGTCTATTTACGTTTCTCTAATAAAAGAACAAGTGTGGAGATTGGACAGGTGTAAGTAGTTTGCCCCTGAAAAGCAAATAGTTCTTCCTATCTGGAATTCTGTCTACTTTTGATCTTCCCTTAAATTGCTTGGCGTTCTCAAACCTGTTATTGAGTTTTCCTTTTTTTACGCAGGTATGTCTTTTAAAAAGCCGAGTAAGTAAGGCAAGTTTGATTTAGGAAAAAAAGCCTGAGAAACACAAACAATGTTTGTTTTAATTGTTTCTTTTCTCTCTCTTTAAAGAGCAAGTGCGTTTGCCCTTAAAAGTATCAAGTTGCCTTTTGACCAAAAAGATTTTGAAGATTTAGATAAAGTAAAGCATTCTGTACATTTTTAAATTTATAAGGGAGGATTAATTCTTAAGTTTTAAGTTAAAAATAATATTTTTGTATTGTTCATTACTACGGAGGGTCCACATTGATTTTCAAAGTTTAAGTCCTTTCAAATTAAATGTGAAGGACCACTTTTCTTTTCTATCAGAGTAAAACACAGAGCAAATCCTAATAAATCTATTTCTTTAATATGCCACTTGAAGTATAATAGTGCAAACAAAAACACATAATGGGCTCCTCCTGAGATAAAGGAAAATGTGTTTGCTCCTGATGAAAGATCTTTTGATAATTCACTCTTGGTTTCACCACTTGATTTATATTATCTTCCCACATTAATTTGTTTTTAATTTTTTTCTGCCTTGTAAGATTTTTCTCATTTCAGTGACATATACGTGACAGATGAGGTTGATGAACTACAGAAGCAAAGATTCTAACCCAGATGAAAAGCTTAAATTATTCTGCAGTTCCACAGAATCTGTGCAAGAAGCTGAGAAGTCTGGATTTTCAAGGGCTTGATCATAACATTTTAGAAACAAGTGATGAAATAAACAACAACAACAACAAATTAAAATGTCATGTATTCTTTAGCCAGCACTGAAGGATTCCCTGGAGTGTACTTTTCCCCAGTCTTCAGCAAATTCAACTGTACACTTGAGAAGTGATGGTGAAGCTATAGAAAACTATAAGATCTACTACTTATTATAGATTTTTAATTTCAAAAATGAGTTCTTTTTCTCTGCTTTACTTTAGGAGTAAATCACATACCTAGCTACCTTCAATTAAGGACAGATGCAGAATAAATAATGCCTCAAGAGAAACTCATTGTTCTTTAAAAATGGTTCTTAATTTCCAAGAAGACAGCAGATCCATAGTCATAGTGAAGCTCAACTATGTCGATCCTGTTATTTTCAACCGGCCACGTCAGAAACTTATTGGATCATTTTATTAACCTTGTATATTTATATATTCTATGTACCTTCTCAGCTGCTCATTAATTTTAATCCATACCCTTTGCAAAGGAGATTGATGTGAGGATATGACTCTAATTAGAGGAATCGTGACATCCCACTTTGTCTTTTGGAGTAAGGGTCATTGTGTATTAGGTACTTCATCTATAAAATAAATTCTTCTAATTTTCTTATTTATGTGTTTGTGGTTCCAGTCTATAGGCCCAGATCATTTACTTATTTATTTGCACAAAATGTTGCAGAATTGCCCCAGCTGGATTCACGCTTGTGATTCTCCTGCCTAAACTTCCTCAGTAGCTGGAAGGCAAAATGGAATTCTTACGGAGATGAAATGTGTTGTAACCCAAAAATCAAAAAAACACACTCAACTTAAAAGCACTTTATTTAGCTGAGCTCAGTGGTGGCACGTACTCTTGTCTCCAAGTAGGTATGCATTTAGTCTAGGTGAGGCATAGTTTTTAAAGGGAAAAACCACAAGAGTAGGGGGAGGAGGGAGGATTTTACAAAGCTTATTTTGAGTTAGTCTTGACCAAGGGTTAACTCTTTGTTCCCATAGATGAGGTCACATTTTGCAAACCCTACAGGAATACGTCCTTATTTGGCTTAGGCGTTGTTTATGTTCCGGTAGTCTGAAGGACATCTGATGACAGTTTTACCCATTTTCAAGTTATCTGTTTGTTCCCATTGGAAGGACAGGTTAACTCATTTTGCAGAATGTTGAGGAACATTTTTTATCTTCTCTCCGAATGCTGAGAAACACTTTCTTTAAACAGTCACATTCTTCAGGGAAGGCATGGGTGGGAGGGGTTACAAAAGAAATCAAGGTTTTACAAAACAGAAGTTACAAAACTTGTTACAAGATGGAGTTTAAGTTGTCAGCTTATACCAAATAGTCCTTGTTAATAAAGTTACAGTGGAAACATGCAGAGTTACAAAATTGGGATCAATTGCACAGGTTATAACAAAATGGTTCATATATTTACATCATCTGATGACATGGAGTCATTCATTCAGTCTTCCACATTGCTGTGTAGTGGAGGATGGTAGGTCTCATTCATTCAGATTATGTACGTTTTTAAGACATAGTGGATGCTAAAGTTGTAGTCCTGTTTTAGGAGTAAATTCATCTCATAACATAAGCAAACAAGGGTTTCTGATTTTTTTTTTCCTTAAAGATACCTTTATTCCTTATGCTTTCTCATGTACAAATGCAAAATATTTTATTCTACTGTGATGTTTTGAGGAAGGAATTTTCCCAGGAATAGGTAGGAGTAGGATACTTTGGGTATCAAAATCTTCGGGAAACAATCAGTTTAGTTCATGGGTTAATTAATATTCCTGGAATGGTCCTGATATTGAGATCTCTAGACTGAAAGCTTTAGACTTGTTACTCAAATTAAAATCCTTCAAGGCACACCTAGAGCGAGGTATGGCAAAGAGTCCTTCTTCTGAAATGTTAGCTTCTTCCTAGCTCTGTTACCAGCAGCTCTATTGAGCATCAGATGTCCAGTTACCCCAGGCATGGGTGAGGAATTCCGTGAGATGTGTGACACTGTACAGGGTCTTAAATGTCTGCTGAGGCTAGACTTGCCACTTAATTATTATTATTATTTTTCTGTATCTTAGGGAAGGGTCTATAGGGTGTTCAGGGTCTCCTTACTAGATCAAACTTATAGTGATCGGCCTGTTTCTCAGCCTCCCAAGATCTGGGATTACAGGCATGTGACACCACGCCCAGTCTCAATCTGTCTCAGCACGTCCTGGGGGCGGGGCTGGCACTGCAGACTGGGGGACTGAACCTCTGCCCCTTGCACCTGTTTGCATGTGCTTTAATCCGCTGAGCTATTTGGCCGGCTGGACACTGAATTCTTAACAATTTAATTTCTCTGTGGACCCAAGTTTTCAGTGCTGTCACACATGTACTCTAAACTGCCACATTCCCTAGCAACACACCCACAGTCCTGACTTCTTTAGGTGGAATCTGCAAAATCGTAGGTGAGATTTCTTCAGAAGCTTCTTGTGTGTATTCTCCTTTTCAGACACTGAAATCTGATATTTTTCCTTTGGAATAAAATGGCTTAATAATGATGATCAGTATGAATTTTGGAAGAAACTGTTTACAAATACTGTTTTAGTTTCATGTGTCCACGCTTTCACAGGCTATTTCAATGTAAGACGCCTCCCATATTTTACTAAGCAGTGTAACAAAAACATGATCCTGATATTCTTCGAATCTGCTGATTAATCATTTTTTATTTTTGAAATTAAAAATCCATTCATGTGCCCTGATTATCCGTTTTGTTCTTCAAAGAAAAGTGAAAATATATTGATCAAAGAGCAGTACTCTAGCCATTTTCATAGAAGTAGGAATTATTCATATGTTTTCATTAATTCTCATGACAATCTTGAAAACATGCATTTTATGGGACAAACACTATAACTCAGAGAGTGTCACTTGCTCAGTCTTGATTCTGTTCACTGACACCAACAAAGAACCATGCTGTTGTCCTGATCCAAAGCCCTTCTCATTCTTTATTTTGTATCCCGGTGTGCAAGGCAGTTTCTGGGAGAGTTGACCTCATGCATTGATGGAATCTCTATTTATATAGTGTGTTTTGTGCTTTCATACAAAATGGAAACAGACTGCTGCACTTCATAGGTGCTTGTCCTGTGGGAGAACAGTTCAGAGAATCCTCACGGTGCATGGTACTGGGATGGGCTGGGTTCCTGGGCACTACTGCATTACGGCCAGGCCAGGTCCCAGATTTGGAAGACAGACCTTGATGCTTAGGCTGTGTAGTGTGTCAGAGGTTTAAGTGCCATTTTCTTGAACTATGAGACCTGATCCTCTTCCTTCCACCATCAGAAGTCCAGCCCTGGCTACAGGAGGTAGTTAGCACATTGGCAAATGCCATGGTCTCCCAACTCATCTGTGGTTTGAGGAGAACCAGGCCAACCCCTGGCTTAGTCATGGACTAAGAATGGAATCCATTCCACTGCAGCTAGTATGACGTTGTAGTGAAAGAGGAAACTGTACAAGAGAAATTGTTCTTTATAAGACTTTGTTCTTTTGAAACTGCCTGGCTCTGTAACTGTGAGATGGCTTTGTAGTTACTTTCTTGGACCTCGTGACCATGAGAGTGTAAGTGAGCATACAGGGTTCCTGACTGTCCATGGCACCCAGCTTCATAAACTGATGATAATTAATCTGCCCTTATAACAGGCATCGCACCCTGATAGCTGATCAGAAAAACAGCCAGGCTGTTCTGCCTTGTCTTCATACCTCCTTCGTACTTCTGGCTTGTGTAAAAGCCCTAGACTGCCAGAGATTGGTGCCTAATATTTAGGGAATGATCCTAATCAGTGCCCATCAACATGAATAAAATCTGCCTCCAAAGCCTGGGTGTTGTTTTGGTGCTTCTGTTTGCTGTAGCAATACACAAGCAGCTTATTCACCATCTCAGTACCCTACCCACATTATTTGCCTTAAGTGTCTGTATGCTGTGAGTTTTCACGGAACTTTGAAGAAGACCAACATGCAAAAGATCAGTTTGAAAAAGTTACCACCAATCCATTAGGTGTGTAATTGTCCATCCAATTATTTTTGTTGAAATATATTTTTAAAAGATGATTTATGAAAAGTAACAATGATAAAGCAGAATTAGGATTGGAATTATCTTTGCTTAAAATGTTGTTGCCCAGAAAGGCCAGATTTTATTTTATTTTTTTTGGGGGGGGGATTGAAACTCAGGACCTTGTGCCTGCCAGGCAAGCATTTATTCTACTGAGCTATCTCCCTGGCCAGAAAGGCCTGATTTGTTGGGGATAGTGGATGGAATAGAGAGTTATCTAGCTGTTATGATGTAAGAATATCAGGGAACTCTTTGACTCTCGGAAAGCACCTTTTCTATTGACTACATTTTGCAAAATCCTAAAGCAAAAGATTGCTCTGTTTAATTAAAGGCTTAAAATGACAGCTCTCCTAGGAGGGCTTACACTGAGCAACTATCAATTTCTTTTGTGTGAGCAACTATCAATCCCTTTTGTGCGAAAGAGTTTTTGAAAAGTTAATATGAAAAGGAATGTAGAGGGGGACAGTGACAAGGAGAGTCTCACTAAAGATATGGCATAATAGAACAGGATGGTGAAAGCAACCATTCAAGAAGAAAATGTAGTTGATGTCATTAAACACACATTTGCCTCTTTAAGATTTTTCTATGCCTAATGCTGCCCTAACCTATGACTTACTGAGTGGCAATTTTTATTCTACTTTGAAGTTTACTCTTTATATGTATGTACAACATAAAGCTAATGAAAAATCCAATGAGACCCTAAGCATATGTGTGTATTTGGAAGTGAATGGCTTATCAACTACTGTTCTTTTCACCTCCTTTCCAAGTGGAAAGAATCATAATCACAAACAACTTCCTATCATCACTAAGCATTTTAGTTTAAGCAGTTGAACAAAAGAATAGATATAGAAAAGATAAAATAAGTACTTTTTCTCTGAGCTGAATATGATGAATAAAGCTGTAGAACCATGTCATTCAGCCAAGATCGCGTATAATTTCATTATGACAGTGAACCACAGGAAAATGAGAGGACAGCATGTAAATTGATGTACATTTTATTTTTTTCCATTCAGTGGAGTCAATAAATAAATGCATCGTGTCATAGAGATGCAGTCTCTATTGTACTAAATATTTTTTTGCCTATTTTAATTGGTCTTAGGATACTAAGTTTTCTAAAAAGACCCAAGAGTGTTAATTATTGGCTCAGAGTAACAAAACTCACTCATAATTATCTGGGCAAAACCCGGAGCAAGTCAAACCAAGAATGGGGACTCACTCTGGTATCTAATCAGAAAAACTGCCATTCAAAGAACTAAAATGAAAAGCATCCACACCAAGGAAATCAAGATAATTATCCCAGTATTGGGACTACGATGTGATATTAATATTGGATATTTTGTTCTAAGCCAAAAGTAATCATTCTGGTGATATTGAGAAAATAATCATTTGCTTTCATTTATAAATGTGTGCTACAATCTTCTCAGAATAAAAACCTACTGCATGAATTTTCATAGCATTAAATCTATAAAATTGTGATGAAAAAAACTCACAATTAAATCTCCTTTTTTTTTTTGTGTGGCACCAATTCACTCCAGTCTAATATTTTTAACAGGATTTATTCAATTCTCTTCCTTATAAAAAAGGGAATATTTAAAAACTCCACAGCATTCCTACACATAACATATGGTTTACATTGAAGGCCACTGTCACCAAATGTCAGGCTGATGGTGCACTGCTTACCAATGTATGAGTCTAGTGAGATATTCACGTGTAGCAAAGGACATGAGGTTCACTTGTTACTTGTAGTCAGGCAGCAATGTCTAGGGGTCATTAGAAGCCAATCCTCAAAGATTTAAGGAAGTTGTCTGGGGAAGATGAAATCCTGTCTGCCTGTGCCCCAAGTGCCTCCCTATTGAAGGACCTTGGAAAGCAGCCCACATGGTGTGTCATGAAAGAGGAGTTGGAGCAGCATCAGGCTCTTCTGGGTGAGCCTTCTCTATCTCCAGATGGTGGGTGCTCAGAAAATGCATATGCTACCATTGTTCTTGAGAACTATGAGCAAAGAAGGCAGGAAGGACAACTAGATGAGTCCAAGGCAAAGAACTGTCCTGCAGCTACCTCTTTGTAAAGACATCCCTCCCACATCTCCCTTTGTGAACTCTTAGATAAGATGGGCACTACTCACCGATCTATAGTACCTGGAATGGGCCTCAGATTACAGCACAGAATAAAATGTTTTGCAATGGCTTCATTTTCTGCACTGAATTAGTCAGCTTTGATAGGGTAAGAATTCTGTCCTGCTCACGTTTGTACCCTCAGTGCCCACTTAATATGGAAATATGCATATGGCAAGCATATACTGCAAGCCAACAATCATTTGAACAAATAAGGGATAGCACAAATGGCAAGGGGTTCTACCACTCCATAGTCAACTCAGTATATCCTATTCTTAATTACACATTAACGGCTCTTTCTCTTTGCCGCCGCCATGAAAGGTTGCTTTCTGCTCTGTGCTGCTCTGTGTTGGACCCAGCTGAGTATGGACTGAAACCTCCAGTAACTGGTCTTGCTACGCAGCTTGGACTCATAGTAATCCTCCTGTATCAACCTCCCTAGTGCTGGGATTACAGGCGTACATCATCTCATCTGGTACCGGGGGTCGAACCCAGGCCTTTGCACTTGCCAAGCAGCCACGAGCTGTTGCCCCTCTGCCATGTGCCACCCTGCCCGGAATGCAGCGCTTATGAACCGAAGCCTCTACAAACCACGAGCTAAGTGAACCTTTCCTCCCGTAGCTCATAGGGTCATTGACATTTCGAGTTGTCATCTGCACCTGTCTGAGGCTCCTCCAGCGCTGCCAGTGGGTATACTTATTTTAGTCAAGGCTGCCTTTGTTGGAAAACAGGCAAGGAAAGCATCCAACTGCTTCATTCCGCTAGAGGTCTCACTACACAGCTCAGACTTGGAGTTATCCTCCTGTTTTCACCCTTCTCAGTGCTGGGATTACAGACAAGCACCACCATACCCTGACTCAGTCACTAGCTCAGGGCACCTGGGGGCGGAACCAGCACAGCATGTGGAGCCAGCATGAAACTCTTGTCCCTGTGCTTGCCTATGCAGGCACTTAGTCTGTTCAGCCATCTCATTGGCCCACCAATGTCTAGATTTTAAAGAAAAGTTCTTTTTTCTTTTTTTTAAATTTTATGTGTGTAGGGACTTAAAGTTCTACATATCAATACTTGATGAAAAATACCTGTTCCTTATTATGCCTAAGATGTTTGAAATGCAG
>NW_004524642.1:10847204-10866132 GCF_000260255.1 Octodon degus
AAAAAAAATTACACATTAACTCAGAAATGCTCACTATTTGTTAGCTGTTTATGTTGTGTTACATTTGAATCTTTTTGCATATTTTGGGAGACTCTAAGAGTGGGGTATTTTTGTACAAAATTATTAAAAGGAACATTAGTTTTATAAATGAAATCTGTACAAAACTTTGATCCTATGATATTGCTATGTGGCATAGATCAATCTTTAGTCATCTTTAGAGTAAGGGTAAATGAAGAGTTAACTATTTAGTTCTAACAATCTTAGCACAAAATCACATTGTTTTTGACCTAAGCTTCTTATGATAACCCATGTTATATTTTTAAAAAATCACCTTATAATCTTCTTAGATTATAATGACAGGTCAGAATATTTTAATGGAGAGAAAGACCATTAAAAGAAAAGTACAATTGTGTCACATTTTAAGTCCCAAACTTGGCAGTTAAATATATAATAGCCTTTTCCACTCTACATCTTTTAATTCTGCCTTTAAACTATGTGGTATATGCCAGACATGAAGATGTTCCTCTTTCCTCCTGCACTTCTGCTTTCAAGTCATCTTTCAACACACCTACAAACCGCATACCACATTATATGGTATTTTCCTGGTTGCTCTTGGTACCTTTAGTTGGGTAGAGATCATCTTGCTTACTTAACATCTGTCTCTGACAAGTTCACAAATATCCTCTCTGTCTATGAGAAAGTTTCTGAGATTCTAGCTCTCTCTGGTAATACAGGATACAACTGATTTATGACTAGGATTATAGACAGTGTGATATCAAAGTCTGACTTAGGGCTGTTTACCGCATACAATGGTAGCTCCATCCAGGAATGTAATTCTTTTCATAATTCCAGTCACAAACCAAATTGCACGAGAACCAAATCAAATCTCTTTCTAAGGTCAACATTGTACCTGAGCATTGTATTTGATTTTGTTTTTGGTTTGTGACCGAAACTGTAGAAAGAACTGAGTTTATGAATGGGGATGCGATGCCACTGTCCTCACTAAGGTGTAACATGCTCTAAAGAAACCCTTCCCACTGATGCAGTGGAAAACATCAAGGAGTCCTGTCTTCCACTGCATCAGTAGGAAGGGTTTCTTCAGAGTATGGTATCATGAATTCCTACATTTCCCCCCTAAAAGTATTCAGTAGCCAGTAGAAACTAAAATATTTTATTAATGTAGTATTGAAGATAATAAAAACTAGGGACACAAATTTGGATGACATTCTATAGGATCTGAAAAATCATTAAATGTTAAACAAGTGTGGTAAGTAGATCAATTGGGTTTTAAAACATTCAATGGATCAATACATATAGGGAGCAGAGGGCTGCTGCATTAATAAGAGACCAGCCAGTTCTACCTGCAGAGTTGCAGCTGAGAAGGCCCTGCGCATTTTTCCCTTTGAGGCCCTGCAGGGCAGTGCCTTCTATCCTCAGTGGACCTGGGCTGCTTCCAGGGAGAGCGCTGACACCTGGAATGAGCAGAAATCTTCAGGGTTCTCAAGAGTGTTGTTTCTACCAGCGTAGCAGCACCTCCTTCTCGGTAAAGGCAAATATCAGCCCCTGGCCCAGGTCTTGAAAATGACAAGTCTAGGGCACAGCCAGGGAGTTCTCTCAATGGTTGTAACACCCACAAAGGTGGTAGAACCACTGGCTCCAGTAGATTCCAAGAGTCAGAAAAAACCGCCAGCAGTGTCACTCTCAGTACATTGGGAGTGACAGCCTCACTGCTGTGGAGAGGAGAAGGCACCACACTGCATCGGCTAGTTAAGCCAAAGGGTCTAGGGGGAAGGCAATGGCTTCAGAGTTAGGAATGCTGAGGGAATTTTAGTAGGAGTTACAAAGACAAAACTTGGATGTTAATTATTATGAAGAAATACTATGGAACATTCTTATTGATCTATTGCAGTGTTCTTTATCTTAGGTGTTCATCCAATACATAAAATTAAGTATTCTTTAATATCAACAACTCTTATGAATTCAGCTATTATTACAATAAATACTCATGGGTAAGGAGTTTTATGTTGTGATGAAGCAATACAATATCGTACTCTTTCAAACAGGTAACTATAACTCACAGTGTATTTTTGTTCTATATAATATACAAGCTGGTAATAATTAAAAGAGCAGTTCTTGAAAGTGAATTAAGTTGCATTACATAGCAATATTAATTTAAAGCAAATACATCTTTCATTAGCTGTTTAACATAGAAGCCAAGTTTTCATTAGGAAAAAAAAATACCTAATAATTCACTAAAGCACTCGAGCTTGTGTAAAACTTTATGTTAAAGTCACAATTAATTCTTTTCCAAGGTTGTTGGATAGACTTTATAGGTGTGCTTTTGCATTTTAAATCTTTATTGCACTAACCTTGACTAGAGAAATATTCATTGCCAATGCACAGTTCAGCCGGGGTGCAGAGCAGTTTGTTCGATGTGCAGAAGTCTAGGTGCTAGGAGGCAGATGCCTTGGAATTTTCCCACAGCTCAGGGATGGTAGTGTCAAGAAAACAGCAACTCATCATGAAAGAGGGTAAAGAGAAGACTTACCCATAGCTTGCCTTATTATTACATGACATACAAAAATTTTATATTTGCACCAGTCATTAAGTTTTCTGTGCCACTTGAAATAGAATACATGTTTTCTTGCAAATAAAAATAATTATAGAACAGATTCAAAGACTCCTAAAGGAAATTCTGATTTTCAGTTTTGTCACTCTTAAAGGGTAATTCATAGCTCTTTAGGAGAAAAGATCTCGATAAAGCCAATTTTGAACAACATGTAGAGAAAGCGCAAAACAGACAGAACGTTATAATGCAAAAATCCATGTTTACCTTGGCAGTGATATGTCTTTCTAGTATTTAAATAACCCAGCCTCTTAATTAACTGGATCCCAAGCAGCACCCGCAGTTGTGCTAACCATGTGTGCTTCATTGGTGACGTGTTGAGATCTTCCTGACTCTTCATTATTTATCATTCTGTTGGCATACAATGGGTGATGAGAGAAGATAATAAGAAACTGAACAGAAGGTTTGCCGCTTCCTGGAAGATAAAAGCAGAAGCAGCTCTTAGCTGCTTGCAGCGGCTTTTAAGTAGCAGTGGTATTTAGGGGGAATCTTAGTGGGGAAGAAAAGCGATTATGGAATTCTATTCAGAGTAAACGAAGACATCAATTGTCTCAATCTAGTTAATCCTTTTTACAGCTGAGATTTTTCTTTTTTCACTGAAGAACTCCACCAAAATTATCTTCTTTGGGTGTCCTATTCATGCTGTCCAAATACATTACTATAAATAGGAATTTTTAATATTTTAGTTTTTATTGAAAAACAAAAATTGCACATATTCATGGCTTACAACATGATGTTTTGCAATATGTATAATCAGGGACTGATTCAATCCAGCAATTAGCATTTGCATGCCTCACATCTTATTTTTTGTGGTAAGAACTCTTAAAATCTGCTCCTCTTTAGTTTCTAAATGCATTAACTACCAACTGTGTTCACCATACTGTACAATAGGTCTACTAACTTTCCTCCCCCATCTACCTGAAATTGTCCTTTGACCGACATCTCCACAAGCCCCAACCCTCTCAACCTTATCCCCTCGTAACCACTGTTCTGCTCTACTTGTCAGATTCACATAACAGTGAGATTGTGTGGTGCTTTTCTGCCTGTACCTGATTTATTTTATATATATCCTCTGGGTTCTTCTGTGCTGCTAGAAATGACAATATTTCTAAGTACAATTTTTTTTTTTTTTTATGTATTTAGTACAGGGTCTCACTACACAGATCGGACTCCTAGTGATCCTCCTGTTTTTAGGCTCCCAAGTGCTGGGATTATAGGCTTGCGCCACCACGCCCAGTCTCAATCACTGTCTCAGCGTGCCCTGGGGGGCGGGGCTGGCACAGCACCCTGGGGATCTAACCCTGGCCTTGGGTCTGCCTAAGCAGGCATTTTTATCCCCTGAGCTATTTGGCCATCCCTAAGACCAAATGTATTTTTATTGTATAGATATGCCATATATTTTTTATTCATTCAGCCACTGGCAGACATTTAGTCGATCACATATTTTGGCCATCATAAAGAATGCTCTAATGAACATACGAGTGCACATGTCTCTTCAACATACTTAGTTGGTGCTTAATTTGTTTTGTCTTCTTTTTTCAATTCTTTGACCTTTCTCTTCTTAATTTCTCGTATTTGTCTTTCTTTTTTCCCTTCTTCCAATTTTGCATGCATATATCTGGTAATAGGAATAACTAATTTGAAGACAACACTATGCAATATCACAAATACTATGAAATTCATACTATTTTGTTTAGTGAAATTCTGCATCATTTGTAATTTTTCTGTTTTAATACTATTTTGTACACTCTTTAAAAAAATAAAAAATTTTAAAAATAAACAAAAAATCCTACTCAATCATTGGTTGTGGGTATAAGCCCAGGACTGGGATTGCTGGATCATATTAAGTATTTGATTTTTAACTTTAAGAGAACTCTACTACAGTTTTTTTCCAGAATGACAGTACTAATTTACATTCCCATTAACAGTATTCAGTGCTTCCTTTTCCCCACCCAGAAGCTTTTCTTATCTTTCATCTTTTGGATAATAGCTGTTCTCATAACTATGAAGTGTGATTTCATTGTGACTTTAATTTGTATTTCTCTGTTGATTTAGTGATATTGTGCAATTGTCACATAATCTGTATGTATGTCTTCTTGGAAAAATTCAGACATTTGCCCATTTTAAATAGGCTTATCCTTTTTCTTGCTGGCGTTCTTGTACAATTGCTTCATATTGTTGCAGGTAACTGAGTTGGATAGAAATAGTATAGGCAGTCAGACAGGGCTAGGCCCTCAAGGAGACAGTATGAATGATAAGATAACTTTGGGACTTTGGGAGAGACAGACACTCCAGCTGTGGCCCAGACTTTAGGACAAAAGATCAAACAAATGCAGCCACATACCTCCCTAAGGATGGGCATCAGGAACTGAGAGTCTAAATAAGCCTCTCACCTTGAGGACACCTGGAAGAGTCACTAACCCAGCCCCCCACAGGAAAAGCCCCAGTAGTGTATTCATGCCTGCTGAATGCATGACTGACTGGCTTCCACATTTGGTCCTGGATTTACTCAATTTTACCTGAGCTGTGCTTTAATCTTATTGGCTGACTACAGTTCTGTCCCACCCCATGCCTGCCTACACGCCATTCCCCTCTTCTCCACCTTAGATTTGCCTCATCACAAGGTTTTGCTCTATAAAAATCTCCAGAAGAGACAGCTTTCATTTTGGGCAACATGCTGGGGACTTACTGCTGTTCCTCTCTCATGTAGGCACTTTCTTTCCCCCAATAAATACATTCTGCTCTTAACTTCCATTGTTCCAAAACTGAAAATTCATTCTTTGGTTTTTGGGAACACTACCTTGGCAGCCCAGGTATCTTTCAGGTTGGGAGTTTCATGCCCCTATACCAGCATATTTGAATATTAATCCCTTATTGGATTTATGCTTGCAGATATTTCTTTCTATTCTATAATTTGACTCTTGGGGCTGGTGAGATGGCTCAGTGGTCTAAAGCACCTACTCAGAACAAGCTCAACAAAGCACAGGGACCATGGTTCGATCCCCCAGCACCACATGCCAGCCAGCCCCACCCCCTGGTGGGCTGAGCTGGACACACACACATACACACACATAAATAAATAAAAAAAAAATTTTGAAAAAAAGAAAAAAAAATTTGACTCTTTACATTGTTGATAGTGTCCATTGCTGTTTTTAATTTGACAATATCCCATTGAGATATTTTTGCTTTTGTTTCTGTCATTTTGAGGTTCATATTTAAAAATAAGAAAAAGAAAAAAAATTCCCCAAACAAATGTTATAAAGTTTTTTTTTATTTTAAAGAGGAAAAACAAAAACTTTCTTTCTCTCTCTCTCTCTCTCTCTCTCTCTCTCTCTCTCTCTCTCTCTCTCTTTCTTTTCCATTTTTTGACAGATTCAGATATCATGTTTATGTTCTTAATACATTTGGGTTGATTTTCATATGTGGTATGAAAGAAGGGACTCATTTCATTCTTCTCCATGATGACGTTGTGGTTCTCCCACAATATTTATTGCACTCTGCTTTTTTGCTATTGCGCACTTTTGGCACCCAAATTGAAACTCAGCTGACCACTAGAATGTGAGCTATCTCTCCAGCCCACACCGTCCTGATTTCACTGAGAAGCTCTTTCCTCTCCTGTGACAACCTTGAGTTACCGTAGCTGTCACTCTGGGAGGCACAGAACTACTACTTACTTCACAGGTTGGCCTGTGACCTGGTGATACAACCGGAACACTTTTCCGGACATTGACTTGCAGGCTGTGGTGGGGATCCCTGATACAAGAAAGCATTCTGGACAGTGACGTGGGAGTATAGCTTCCTGCAAGCCACTGATGCACATCTCGACTCATGAGGGAAGCAGCATAAGCAGCATCCCAGGAATCCAGGAAACACTCAGAAAGGGAGGCTGAGAAGTAACAAACACGATAGTAGCAATTCCTGGTGATACCTTCTGAGTTATGATGAAAGCACTGGCATAAAAACTATTCAGTTATGTAGTAATTTTCTTTATTACTTATACTTGTCTAAATTGTGTTTTCTTCTACTTGCAAATAAAAGCATTCTGAGAAATGTACTGATCCTACAGTCTCTAGCGCTGATGAACAGCAAAGCAACACCAGAAACAAAAACAAAAGTTGCATTATTTTTGCATAGGAATAAACTTTTTCTGATTTTATGTATGATTTATATATTTTGGGTATATGCAATACCTTATTTTAATTGCTTATCTTTTTTCAGTAGAGTTGAAGCCATATATGCCCCATATCAGTATGTAATTTGGAGACTGCATATTTTATTTCCTTTCCTTTCATTTGTTGCAAGGGAAATCTACATAATGTAATCAAAGTATTATTTAAAAGTCAAGAGGGTTTCTCAACATTAACAGAAGACAGTCATCTATAAACAAAATGCTGCTTCATTCAAATATTTTCCTCATAGCAATAAAGTACACAAGAAAAAAGAATAAAAAATCAAGGAACAAGCCAAGTTTCTTCTCCTGTTTCAAAGATTACCTGGAGGTGTCTGTTGCCCTTTGCTGTATAATTAGAGAGGTACATTGCTTGAAGTTAAATTTTTCAGTGTCTAAAAAGCATATTTTACACTGGCAAGATAGCTCAGTGGACTAAGTGCCTGCTTAGACAGTGCAGGGGCCCAGGTTTACCCCTGGTACCACATGCCACTCTGGCCCTGACCCTGGGCGCACTGAGCTGGCCACCAAGACCGGGTGTGGTGGTGCATGCCTGTAATCCCAGAGCTAAGGAGGCTGAAAACAGAAGGATCACTGAGTCTGAGCTGTGTAGTGAGACTCTGTACCAAATCCATTAAAAAGAAAAAAAGCCTATTTTCATGAATCCATTGATCTAAATTACATAGAAAGAACTCACATATTTTTATAATGGGCCAAAACCCACCCCAGAAGCTTCATCATTAAAGAAATAAAGATGCTTTTCTTTAAACTTATTGAATGTATATTTTTGTATAATTGTTATTGACTACTCATTCTAGTATTCTTGTTTTACATTATCAGAAGATTATAATAAGCAGCTCACTAGGAATGTTGGCAATGAAGGAAGTAATTGGTTCTTTGGTAGAGAAATTATAAAATCTATATTTGAATATAGATTATTATAACTTGTTCCAGATCACAGACTGAGGGCAGAACAAATGGTGTCCGGTTGAGACTTTAGCATAGCTTAAGAAAAAAATGCCAACATGGGGTTCTAGTCACCCATAGAAAGCCAAACAAGAGCAATGTATTTGTGAAAAGGGTACTGACTATGAAATAAAGAGGATGCCCTACCATCAGACATTAAGTATTTATGCCTATTGATAAGGGTAGATTTAGGATTTATAGCCAGTGACTGAGGTATTTCTAATCTGAAAGGAAATCTCAATTCTTCTATAAAATGAGAACATCAGGTATCCTTCCCAGTTGCAATAAAACTTCCAATTCATATACCTGTATCATTTTGATTGCATGCACAACTCACCAAAAATACTGACCCCAGATCCATCCACCTTCTCTTTTATAGTCCTGGATACTGTAATACTTCAGTCAGTTAATAAAACAGGCTTCACTTATGATTGGTGCAGAGCCACCTAGTTTGATCACTGGGAACCAGTGTTTCAGTCTTGGTGACTTAAATATTAATGGTTTGTATGAGAATTATATATCTCTATGTAAAAACATAAATTAACCTTTTGATGTTTATCTTACATGAGGTTTCTTAGTGTGAAGCAGTGATTGAAGGTTATTTAGGGGGACATGAGAAAATTCTCTCATGATATGGCATTTGCATCGTTAGCTCTTGTCATCCGGCTGCAGGGAGAGGACACTGACTGCGCCTTGCTAGTCTCCATGTTTCCTTAGAGCCATCTATAGTTATAAAGAGCCACACACTTTTGTCTTGGTGTGTGGTTGTCTCCACTCGTCCTCTTTTCCCCAGCTTTCACATACTCCTTTGGAGCTCTACTCTTTGCTTTTACATGGAATTTCTGAAGTTACGTGGTGTAGTATAAGTACTGACTTATCTATCCTATCCATAAGACTACAAGTCTTTTTTTGGAGTATAAACTCAATATTATTATTCTGTGCCTAAGATGTTGAATGATAAAAAACAAACAAACAAACACAAAAAACCTGAAGGGAATTTATATAATGGATGAATGAATGAATGAGTAGAACAGAATTTGGTTTTTAATGTAATTCACTTTCTTTGTTACTAATTATGGTAGATTGCAATAATGACCCAGATCTTCATCCCTTCCAAGATCCATGCCCAATCCTGCACACCTTTGGTAGGGCCTCTGACCTCTGACCTCTGACCTCTGACTGTTGCCCCATCTGATACACCTTTCACTGTTGGTAAGCAAGACACAAGCAGAAGCTGTTGAAGCGACTTATGATTCCAAAGCACACTGCACCAGAATGAATGGCCTCCGCCAGGTCTAGCAAAGTCCAACATACATCAAATGGATCCCCCCAAAGAATGCTCACAGTTCTATGGCATTGAAATTTTAGGTGACCAATTATACAGCATCTCTGTAACAATTTGGACATGAGGTCTTCGTGATCATTTGTGGTCAGAACCCACAAAGCTAATGGTAACTATAACATAATAATTAGCATTAACTATAGGTAGTAAGGAGTAACTGTGAAGGTAGAACACTCTGTAACCGCATGGTTCAGACCTTAAGCTCGTCTTTGCCATTATTTTCAGTTTGATCTTGATCAAATTGCTGCCACAAGTACCTTATACATTTTGCTGTAATATTAAATTTGTTAATATACGTGGACTACTTAGAACTTGCTTGGCATGGAGTAAGTCCTCAGGAAATGTTATTTTTCATAGTTGTACATAAACCTTGTTTAATAAAATTCTCTTTACCTTGCTAGTATGACACTGTGGTCATTGTAGTCATGATGCATAGTTCTATGTATCGATGAAGAGTGGCAAAATATCCTAGTGTATTATTGTCACTCAATATGCTGTCCTTTTGAAATAAGAATGAGCAGCATCCTAGATTGTAAAACACAATTAGGTAACTATAGAAGTTGTGATAAAAAGAGATTTTCTGAGATAGCAACGTGAGATCTACTAATGAAATTTGAATTATGAATTGAGACATTAAAACTATTCATGACAAAGCCAGTGTTCTAACTCGAAAATCCTAAATTTGACCTTCATCTTGTTCACATTCAATTCCTTTCAGAATTATTTAGAGAATATTTCCCTTCAGGAAGGTCAGCCCAGACAGACTTGCTTAAGACTGTCTATATTTTTCTAAGTTCTAGATTTTATCTAAGTCTACTCACCTCTTGGGCTTCTGTTAGTTGGTATTGTTGGAAAGTCATATAGATCAACTGACAGAAAGGGAAAAATTGTACTTTTTCAACGGTTCTTTACAGAAGGTATCTTTTATGGGAATGATTTATCGATCTCCTAAAAGAATTTTACCACTATGTACCATGTTTCATTCCACAGAAAACTGAAAAAGTCAGGTAGACCAATGTACAAATTTACAAGAAATTGACAGGGCCGGCAGAATAAAACATAGTAAAATCTTTGGAATTCACCACAGTACTGCCGAGGACTGTTACCCGAAAAGGGAGTCAGGAGTGATGACGCGTAACTGTGATCCCAGCACTTGTGAGGCTGAGGCAGGAGGAGCCCAGCAAGCTGCCAGCCAGGCTTGACTACACTGTGAGACTTTGTCTCAACAACAAACAGAAAACTGAAAAGGGCTTCTTCAACATCATGAGGAGTCTTTCCCCACAGCACAAGCAATACACCTCAAGACGTAGCAGAGCCCCCCTTCATCACCTGCAAAGCAGAATCAAAGAGCTGACTGGCTGCAGCCCCTGCCTGGCCTCATCCCTCTCCAGCACTGGCACAGTCCTGAAACGAACTCTATTCAATCAGTTACTGAGCTAAATTAGTGTTAGTAATTTTTGCCTGCCATAAGAACAATAGTCTCTCACTAGGAGAAAAATACAGAAAAAAAAAAAAAAAAAGATACATCTCTCAGAACTTTGCACTGATATCTTTTTCAGTTATTAGCAAGCTAAAATTATAGTGCACCTAGAGAGAGATGGATGTGAATAAAATTAACTATGACCCAAAGCCAGTATGTGAGGACGTGGCCTATGGGAGCTGATCGTGGAGCTGATTTAGATCCATTTCTCCCTGCTAATGGTGTAGAAGCATGAATGGATTGTAGATTTGGCTTTGGGATAATCTTTTCCTGAGGGCCTGCTTAGGGAGATGAGGAATGAAGATTATGTTATTAGAATATAAATTTGGCCTCTGGGGAAGCTGTTCCAGCTCAAAAAAATTATGGACACCTTTATAATTTTGTGAAAGTGTTCTGCACACATAATAACTCTGGAAAAAGAAAGGCATCAGCTATACACACCAGAGAGATATAGGAAAGTATCTTTATCTGGATGGCTAGAATAATAGAATCCTCTTACCCCATGAACAGCATTCCCATTATTAAAATAAAGATGCTCTGTAGAGATGCAGGAATGAAAGCTTCCCATATATGGTGAATTCTGAGGGACTCAAACTTTCTTAAAAATGGTTGTTAATAGAAGTAGGTTGGAGGGCCAGACAAATAGCTCAGTGGATTAAAGCACCTGCAAGCAGGTGCAGGGGCCAGGGATTTGATCCCCAGGCCTGTTGTGCCAGCCCAGCCCTTGGGGCATGCTGAGAGGACAATTGAGACTGGGCGTGGTGATGCATACCTGTAATCCCAGCTCTTCGGAGGTTGCAAACGGGTGGATCACTATGAGTCTGATCTAGTAGTGAGACCCTGAATATCCTGTAGACCCTTCCCTAAAATTAAAAAAAAAAAAAGAGAGAGAGAAAAAAAGAAGTAGGTTGGTGGGGGCTGGGGAGATGGCTCAGTGGAATAAGCGCTTCCTGTGCAAGCGCAAGGGCCTGAGTTCAATCCCCAGTTCTGCAAAAAAAAAAAAAAAAAAAAAAAAAAGAAGTAGGTTGGAATAGAGACCCTACCTGTGCCTGGGGCTGCTGGAATAGCTTGAAAATCCATGAATGTGTATTTTACCAAGACCACCCTTCAACATGGTGAAAAGTAAAACAATAGAACATTTCCTGGCTGCAATGGGGTGCTTGTGGGGCGAAATCTTGGGTAGGACTGGTTTACTAGTCTCCTTAAGGCTTCCAGCATTTCTAGCAAGGATTTACATGGAAAGCTCCTTTTTTTCCTGAAGATTTCAGAGCAGAGCTCCTTTTACATCACAAGGGACATCACGCAACATATCACTCTAAAAATGAAATCCTCCCGCTCCGCCTGTTAACCAGCATGGAAAGTGTGCAGCTGTAAGAGCGCTTCCCAAGGCAAGTCACGGACAAGACAGGGAAAACAGTAAGATGCTAAAATGGCTTAGGGGCAGAAGGAGAAAGGGACAGACTGAGAACGACAGGCAACAAAGCCTAATAGATTCACAAAAGAGAAATCTTTGACTTTCCTCTCCGGAAGCAAATGAACACGAAGAAAAATAACAGAGGCCACCCTGGGTGTGCAAGGGCAGTACTGGCCCAGGAGATAAGACCTGCCTGGGAAGCCTGCAGCTTCGAATGCAGGGTTACACCCATTTGAACCCTGGGTTTTGAAGGACTCTGGGTTATATACCAAACTTGACAGCTGTATTTGATGCTCTCGCTGTCATCTGTGTCATTGTTCAATATAAAGGGCAAGGAACTAAAGAGCTACAGAGACATCTTAAATATTAAGGCTACACAAATGACACTCTCAACACGAGATCACAACCATAAATAGAACATTTCCAAAGAGATGGTTTAAGTGCTCTGTGTATCTGTTTTTGTATGCACTGAGACCTCCACATAGGCCTTGGGCAAAGTGTATTTAAGCTTAGATTTGCATCTTGGTTCCCTTCTGTTACTCTCCTAGCCTGTTCTATGTCCACGTAGCCGAGAGACGGGACATTAAAGACATGTGGTGATAGGACGAGGCTAGGTATTTATGTACTACATCTCCTAAAATCGTAGCCTATTCAAGCCTTGTGGGAATTCTTGCTTCTCAATGATCATACAGCGCTTAATCTCTATTCGTGTGAAACAAGAAATGTTCTCCTTCTTATTTTATTCTGAAGCCATCTTTAATGTCGGAGATGAATGTGAAGAGAGAGCGAGTTGACACTAACTCAGAATTATTATTCAATCAAAGTTCTATTTTCTTCTTATGATGATTTCATTTGTCAGTGGAGTTTTAATTCGAAGCTTGTGATCAGGGTTTTTTCCTTAAACAATTGGTGCTACCATCTGTGTCACCGGAGGCTTCTTTTTGTCAATTATTATGCATTATAGCCTCATCTGATGGAACACAATGAAAACATAAATAATTCGAGTGTGATTTTTGCCGGGAGAGAACTCCAAACAGTTCCTTGGTGCCAGAGTACTGTTTCCAGAGCAAGTGAAGCAGCTTAGTATTATGCCCACAAAAACACACCACTTTCTTCTGTCTTTCATCCTCTCTTTAAAATTTTTTGTTTAGTTTGATTAGAGACCCACATCAGAGGCGCTTTCTAGGGCACGGGGCCCGTGTGCCTGGGAGCTTCCCACTGTGTTGATGAAGCACCATTCACCTAGGCCGAGCTGCTGGAGCTCAGAGCAACCCTAGGGCATTTTTGTTTTCTGCTTTATATCTCGTTTGTTCTTTCTCTTTGTTCTTGTCCACTCAGAGGAAGGTGTGTACTAATGCCAACTTGTTAGAAATGTACCCAGCAGGAGGAAAATATAAATTGTTTGGATTCTTTAAAATAGTTTTGCTCATTTGTCCTGCGTTTAAATGAACAATTAGAGAGTAGTCTCTGCAGAGACAGGAGTGGAACACTCCCCAAATAGCTTAGTTAGAAATTGTGTTACATGGTAAAAACCTATGGGCTTTAATAAGGTAAATAATTGTCTTATTAGTACCTTTTAGCTCTCCCACACCCCTTAGCCAAGAAGGATGCTCGGCTCTATGTAAAAAGGCTGCCTTCTAGAAAAACTGGCTCTATTTCCAGACATATCCTGTTTGGAAAGTGCTGGATTCCAAGGAGTTGTGCTTTCTGGTTTCTTACCATAGTATGCAGGCTATTCCTTTGCCTCTTGGAATATTCTTAAAATGAATAGAGAGCTGAATGAAGTTAATATTAGGGTATTTTTCAACTTATTTTTTCAGAATACATCATTAAAAGGAAAATGGCAGATGAGATTTTCGTTAAAATCTTCTCGCAGTTTGAGTTTTAGATCAAAGTTTAATTTGTTGGCCAATACAAATTCCAGGTTAGCTGCTTTCACTTGGTTATTTTGTTTTTACCTGCCTGTGCTCTCACTGGGCTACCAAGAGTGCTTGGTGGAGACAGGAAAGGATCTACTCTAACGCCCTAGATTTTTCTTTTTTTCATTCCTTCATTTAATCAACTTGACAAATATTTAAAATAAATGTTTTATTACCATTTGGCACATAATCAAAGTGAGGATTAGAATTTAAAGGACTCTATCAAAGTCCCTTATCAAAGAGCTGATTTCAGGAATCACTATTCAATTAAGGGCTAGGTAGTATCACAAAATAGGATGCTTGTACTATTCTATGTTGAATCCCAACAGATGGTGTTATGGTTTATTTCTTGAAATTATCTATGTAACAAATACAGGACTTTCACATTCCTTGTTTTAACTACTTTTTAGATTTTATTATTTGTAGTACATGCAATTTACAATCATCTTGGGGAGTAGGTACAGGTGCATACTACAGCTTTCTTCTGTTTGGATAGCATCCTTCTCCTTGCTACATCCCTCCACCCCCTCCTGTAACTCCCATCTCCCCTCTTTCATTTATAATGTTGTTAATCTTATCTCATGTTTATGAAATATAGTGCTTCTGTTCATTAAGGTTCTTGTGTTCCCATGCACCGCATGTCTTCACTCCACTTATTCCCCCTTCCCCTTTTCCTCAGCCCTCACCCTTTTTCCCTGATGCCACTTCCCTGTTGCAAGAGACCCACCCACCTGTTCCCTTTTATCCATCCTTCATTATTCTCTTTGTAATTTGCCTCACTCAAATGAGAAATACTATATGTTATATTTAAGCTTGTGTGTCTAGTTTCTTTCAATGCAATATTTTCCAGGTGTACCCATTTTCTAACAAATGTCTCAAATTTGTCATTATTTTGAGCCAAGCAGTAGTCTGTTATATATAGATACCATATATATTTTTTTTATCCAGTCATGTGTTGATGGATATATACAGGCTGCTTCCAGGATTTAGCCATTAACATTGCTATAAACATTGGTATAAACACTGGCATGCATGTGTGTATCACTTAGTATGAAGTCTTAAACTCTTTGGGAAAAATACCTAATTCTCTGACTAAAACAAACAAACAAACAAACAAACAAACCAACACCATCCCAAGCTATCCATTCTCATTCCTCAAGCATTTTCCTGTCATAATCATACAAGAGCCAGATTTTAAATAACAGGGTTTAAGACACACCACCTACAAATACGAGGATTTGATTTTCTATGTATTTCCTGCTCAGAAAGTTTAGTTAACTGTGTTTTACTCAGCCACAGACGTGCCTTTGTGCACCACCAGTTTGTAATTACCCTAATTGATTCTGAAGAGTGATCTTCACTCAGCGTTAAGCCAAATGTGGGTTTTGTTAGTAATTTTCATGAAATGACCCCCCAAAGCTCCATTTTTTATAGCTGCAACATGAGAAAGTCCAAGAAGCTTGCCCAGGCCGCTCTACTTACTTAATTATATTTTTGATAATTTACTTTACCAATTGACTTCTAGCCAGGCCAGGTTGTATTGGACCTTGATGAGTTTGCATAGATCTGCAGGAAGAGGAAATAGCTCAGCTCATTGTCTTCTAGTTTTGCTTTAGCAGACCTGTTTTCTGGAAACTAGATGCAAATTACACTTCTCATTCTCTTGGAAAACCATTCTTTCTGTTTTCTTCCATCAGCATGGAGTTGTCAGTTTCCTGTCTTTGGGTAGTTGATGCAGACTTCACTATTACCCACTAGTCCTGCTCTCAAAATCATTGCCTTTCCAAGTTTATACCAAAGCAAATTTTTTTGGATCAAGTGAGATTTTAGGTTGAAGATTGGGTTAAGTAAAGCTCTGGTTAGTATGGCAATCAAATTAAAACTTCTCAATTACCTTTTAAAACTTTATTGATAAATTACTGTAGCAGAAAATATTTTGATTTGTTTTTTATTCTTGGTAGTATTCTTCAAAGTAGTTGCTGTATATATGACCTCTTCTTCCCTGCTCCAGGAGTAATAGAAGGGGAGAGATATCAAAGGTATGATAATTTTTGCTGTGAGACAGAATGAAAACAAATTAAATTAGGTGATTGAAAAAGAAATTTTTCTCAACTTTTACCACTTGAGTTAGTAGACTATGACCTTTGTATCTTCTGGGAGATGGCTCAGTGGAATAAGCACTTCCCTGGCAAGTGGCAAGCGCAAGGGCCTGAGTTCAATCCCTGGTTCCACCAAAAAAATAAAAAATAATAATAATTTCTCTTTCTTCCATTATAATTATTTTTGTAAACATTTTAATGAGAATTCATAATCCGTTCACTTACATAGGTATCTGCACTTCAAATACAGAAATCTCTGGGAAACAAACAATGAAGAGTCTGTTCCCACTCCCAAGGCAGATTTCTTCGTGTGTGTGGGAGTGAAACATTGGAATTCATTGAAATAGCCAGGATGTGTGCTAGCTACTGAAGTGCAAAGGTAAATATTATATGTATGTGCTTCTTCAGAGGAAAGGGCAGAGATTTCACGTGCAGGCAAAAGCATATGCCTCTGAAGACAAATTCTGGGCTGGCCAGATAGCTGAGTGGATTAAAGTACCTGCTTAGGCAGGTGCAGGGGCCAGGAGTTTGATCCTCGGCCTGCCATGCTGGCCCTGCCCCTGGAGTCCCCTGAGACAGTGTTTGAGACTGAGCATGGTGGTGGGTGCCTGTAATCCCAGCATTTGCGAAGCTGAAAATAGGAGGATCACTGTGTCCAATCTATATAGGAAGACCCTGTAGACCCTGTACTAAATATATTTAAAAAACCTAAAGAAGACAAATTCTATGCATTACACAATTTCACCTAAAGGCAGACTTCTGAGTCTTCCTTAGTGTGCTTACTGGGCAACTAATTCACAGTCTGAATATGGGAGCAAATTTTTCTCAAACTTTGTAAAATACTTAATTTTTATAATTTTGCTGTCTCAATCCTTGGCGTTGCAGATTATATGGGTGTTGTCAGCATAATAAAATATCCAAGTGAGCAAATGTATGGGGTTTATAAAAATACAACAGGCAATTTGTGACAGTAAGATTGTAAAATAGTCTTTCTCTCAGTCCCTTCATTTGCATTAAGATGTTTTAAGTTACATGTAAAGGATGATTTAGTTGAAACTGTCTTAAAAATTAAAAGGGAAGAAGAGAAATGTAAGCTTAATGGCAAAGGATTTGCCTAGCATGTGTCAGGCTCTGTGTTCAATCTCTAGTACCATAAAAACAAAATAAACACTAAAACTTCATGCACATGGCAGGTTTACAATTGGGCTTCGTCTAGTGTTTTAATTGGATCAAGGGATTAGTTGGGTGATTTCCCCACCTGTTTCTAAGATAATAGGCTCTGTTATGTCATTTGCTTGCCCACTGTTCAGGTAAAGACCTACCTTTAAATTTCAGGGCCAAATCCTTCCAATAGGAGAAAGAGTCTTTGTCCCAGCAAAAGTCTTGTTGGCTCCTTTAATTGGTCTAGAGAAACTTCCTGATTTTCCTTTGAGTTAATCCAGTTTGGGTTTGGGTTTGTTCCTCAAGCAATTCCTATGGGCAAGAAGTTCAACCCACTAATGGGTTTAACAGAGATTGTGTGTGCTAGCCCTGCACAATTACAGCCAGATATTCAACTTTGCTGGACAGAGAGTGGGAATGAATTCTTCCCTTAAACTGTAACCATTAAGTCTTAGTGATACAGGGAGCAAACACTGATGTTGGGGTGTATGACCTCCAAATGACACAGGGGAAAAATGGTCTCCCCCCAGGCAGAGTTCATGTTCTCTAAAACCAAAGAATGAATTTTAGGAACAAATGGAGGTTATGAGCAAAATATATTTACTGAGGAAAAGAAAGCTGTCTGAGAGAAGGACAGGAGGAGGGCCCGAGTGAGTGGTTCCAGTAAGCTGTCTCTTCCAGGGACTTTTATAGAGGAAAACCATGTGGTGAGGTGGGTCTAAGGTGGTGGAGAAGACATGGGAACTCGCTTAGGTGGGCATGAGGTGGGACAAAACTATGGTAAGCCAATGATATTACAAACACCATTGCTCAGGTAAAATCGATCAAATCCAGTACCAAATGGGGAAGTGAGTTACGTAGCAAGCAGGCAGGAATACAGAACAGGGTCTCTTCCTTTTGGGGTTGGGCTAGTGACTCATTTGGGCTCTTTCAAGGTGATTGATACCTATCTAGAATATCAATCCCTGATGCCCATCCCTGGGGAAGTATGTAGCTGTGCTTCCTCTTTTATCTTGGTCTTGAGGTGTGGCCCATATGGGAGTTCCTGTCTCTTCCAAGTTGCAAAGTCACCTTGTCATCCATCTTGTCTCCTTGAGGGCCTGGCCCCTTCTGACTGCCTGTAATATTTCTATCTATTTCAGCTGCCTACAACATCAGCACAAGGAATGGAGAGCAAAATATATGTAATGCATTTTCTTGTGTGTAGCTGTGTGTGTGCACATTTATTTGTAGATACGTATATGGATACATGCTATACATTAAATAAAGGTGATGGGGGATTTTTAAGGTAAGCTCTTTACCTAAAAAAATAGAGCTGAGGGAGTGTTGCCAACCTAGGACAGGCTCAACCTCAACAACTAATTAGATTTAGTTTTATAGAATGTTAGGGTTGAATATTAGAAAACTAGAAGACCCAAATTGAAAAATCTCTTTTCTAACATTGATCTGAAACCTTCCTCCTTTTAAGCACTATCTGGGGAGTCCTTATAATTCTCAAAGTCCTGCTATATTCAACACCATAAAAATATGAAATTAGACAAGCCAAATTGGAATTTTCTTGGCAGCAAGTGAGAGATAATTTCAAAGATGAGGTAAAAAGGAAGACTGTCCTGGTTAGTGATTCCAAGGAAGTGTGGAACAGCAACCACACATCAGGTATTACGTGCATCAGGTATTACATGCTTCAGGTATTGCATGCATCAGGTATTGATACAGGGAGCCAAACCATATAGGGAACCTCCAAATGACATAG
>NW_004524642.1:10867020-10870038 GCF_000260255.1 Octodon degus
GAAAGTAGTGAGAGGTAGTGCTGCTGCTCCCGTAGGGATGTTCAGTGGTTTCTAGGAGTGGCCTCTCTCTCTCACTCTCACTTGCTCTCGCTCATCTATCAGGTATTATACATGAACTGAGATTGGAGAATCTTGTACTTTTTCTAAGAGACTGTGTCTTGCAAATTATGTGATAAATTTCAGTTTAAATTTTTGGCCCCATGCCTTTGTTGATATTTTCCTTGGAGATTTCTCTTTCCTAACCTGCATTATAGTAGTTTTTAGCTAAGTACCCTTTTTAAATCTTTCAATCACACTCTTCTGCAAATGTTCAATTTTTGAATATTTTGGTACACAGGAGTTGGCACATGACAAAGTAAGAATCCAAGGAAAAGCAGCAAAGCAACTCCTTTTAATGTTATTAATATTTAGTTCAGTTAAGCCACATTAGTTATTCTGGACATCTCTGCCGTATTTTCCACTTGAAGACCTGTTAGGCAGTATTCACTAATCTAATGTTAAACAGATTAATCTGTTTGACATTTCACATTTTAAATTTTGATCCACTTTTCTTTAAGGTTCTCCATTTCTGAAAACCTTATTCTGTCAATCACTATATGTCAATAACATATTTCTGAACACAGACATCTGTACACATGATCTGACGAAAATTTATGGTGCTTTTATGTATATAATCATAAGGAGATAGCAATAGATTCCTGTATAATCTAGAATGATTGCAAAGGACAAGTAGTTTTCCTTTTATTTTCAATTTGTGATTTGACTTTTTAGTACCATGAAAAATAAGAGATCTCACTGAAAAATATGAATCAAAGGATTTGACCGTGTATTTTTCAAGATTGCTTTAGCAGTCAATGAAGCCAGACACAAACTAGTTTAGGGGAAATGCAAATTATTAGCTCATATAATGTAAGGGGGTAGGGGGATGTGGGCACAAGAGTGCTGTAGGCAGCTAAATTAGATATATTATAGGCAGTCAGAGAGGGCCAGGCCCTCAAGGAGACAATGTGGAAGACAGGTGACTTTGCAACTTTGGAAGAGACAGACACTCCCCACTGTGGGCCAGACCTCAAGACAAAAGAGTAAACAATTGCAACCACATACTTCCCTGTGGATGGGCATCAGTTATTGATATGCTAAATATAGGTATCAATCACCTTGGAAGAGCCCTAAAGAGCCTAACATAACAAGGAGAGACCCTGTCCCACATTCATGCCCACTTGCTATGTGACTTGCTTCCTCATTTGGGGCTGGATTTAATCAATTTTACCTAAGCAATGATGCTTGTGATCTCATTGGTTGACCATAGTTCTGTTCCACCTCATCCACCTAAACAAGTTCCCATGCTATCCACCTTAGACCTACCTCACCGCCTGGTTTTACTCTACAAAAACCTCTGAAAGAGAAAGCTTCCCAGGGACAACCCACTCAGGGCCCCCCTTTTGTCTTTCTCTCTGACAGAAGCTTTTTCTCCCCCACAAATATTCTGCTCTTAACCTCCATTTGCTCCTAAGATTCATTCTTTGGTTTTAGAGAACATGAACTCATCCCAGGTGCCTTTCAGGTCTGGGTTTCATTCCCCTGTATGAAGAGGATCCCTGAGGCCAAGCGGCTATTCCTTTTTTTTTTTCAGAACCAAGGATTGAACTCAGGCCCTTGTACTTGCCAGGGAAACACTTATTCCACTAAGCCATCTCCCTAGCCCTTCAAGTGGCTATTCCTGATGCTGCCTCCCTCTTTCCTTGTAAGTTGTCTGAATTCTCAGACAAGGGTTTCCCACAGTGTAGGGTGTTGACATCCCTTACTGAGGCCATCTGCATTTTTCATTTATTTCAAAATTAAAATAAACTTCATGAGCATCTACAAAGCATATACAGAGCAAATCTCAGCTTTGTTTCAAAAAAGACAAGGTCTTTTTGCCTGGAGAAAATGTGACACTGTGTTATAAAGATTTTTTGCGAGGTCATCCAGCTTGTGAACAGGAGAACCAAATTCAATCCATGGCTTTGTTTTTATACCTAATTTCAATTTAGCATGCATAATTTAATTAAAATATATTTCCAAAGCTAGAGAAGGTCTCTTTATGTAGGATGTATACATATATACCCTGAACTTACACTTTTAATGAATGGAAAAATTTTTTTAATTCTTTTCATATCAACAGTCCCAAACTTATTTATATTGATATTGTCTCATTTACATGTTCTATTTTTTTTATTCTTGCAATAACAATCTGGTTGATTCATGAGAATGTATATATAAGACTTCCATCATATTTTGAAAAGCGCGCTCATTTTCAGTTAGCATTTGCATAAGTAATAACTAAAACTATGAACTTTAGTTCTAAAATTATTTTCCTTAGGAACACAATGACAGAAAAAAACAGGAGAATTAGTTAAGTTTCTGATGATTTCAAGTTTTCAAAACAAAACCTAAGTAATCTTACGCAAATTGGTAATGAATGACTTCCAGACTGCCTCACAGTGTGAACAGTTAAGAATGCCTAGCCCCAGCGTGACTGGAGAGCTGTGATGTAGCTCAGTGTTGGGGCCTCCAGCTCACACGTGAGGCTGGGGCTGGATTCCGAGCGCTGCAAGACAACATGGCGCTCCTTCTCACTCAGTCTCCATCTACACAGGAGGAAGAGCATTCATCCACTGTTTTACAAAATGTCTGTAGAATTTTCAGGGAAACACTCTGGGTTCATTGTGGGTGGGGACCTATCCTGTTTGCAACCAGGTGGGATTTGAAAAGAACTTTGTCCCAGTTTGACTCAGATGCTTAGGCTAATCAAGTCAGATACCCGTTGTGATCAATATCCCGTAGTACAACACACTAAAATATGATCCCACAGTTCGCCATATATGTGAGGGAGAAACCATCTCTCAGGAAAGAGGGTTCAATAATATCCAATAGATTAATTTACAGATTTGCTCGTAGTACTAACTTCAGGATATTGTTCTCACTGAAAGTTTAGCATATATATTTTGGGTATAATTGTATTTTATATTTCAATGT
>NW_004524642.1:10870864-10896668 GCF_000260255.1 Octodon degus
CCAGAACCAGGAAGTGACGCTCAAGGTGAAGACCAGAGTTCCACCCAAATGCACCATAGCCATTCTCAGCAACAATGAGGTCCTGAGTTCCTCCTCTGAGTAGAACAGCCAAGTTCATCAGGAAAGCAAACATGACAAGGTCCTCTGGAAGAATAGCCCAAGAGAAGCATCAGCTCCCTAACAGCTTCCCAACAGCTTCTAGCAGCTCCCAACAGCCTCTTATGCTGCTGGCAACATTCCCCAGGGGCCTCCCACACCAGAACCACTGCACTAGTTCATTTCAGCTGGGTGTAATAAGTTGACCACCAGTTGTCAATACCCCACACCCTCCTAAGCTGACAAAGTGAGTCTAAGCATACTTGTCAAAATTTGAGACTCAATTATTTATAAACTGAGGACTTGCTGTATTGCTAATTATGTTATGCATAAAATTAAGTTATTTCAATGCCACTTGCTTATATTTTAATTATCAACTCTAATCTTATTTCTCTTCATCCCATGGTCACTCTTATATACAGTTATCCCTGAAAATAGTTTTTAACTTGACTGAAGGAATACCAGTGATTACAGAATTTAATATATATATATATTTATGAAAACAAAAAACATAATTTGGAAATTGGCTATGGTTTGGAAAAGACATGCTTGTGGTAGAGGATGCTGATGTCACACTCATGTACATACTATCTAATTTATATTTCTTGAAGGATATCTCTTATTATCCTTTGAGATCTCTAAAACCTCATAACAAAAGCTGTAACTAATCTTTATAATTATAAAGCAATATTTGATTTTAAAGAAGCCACTGAAATCACTTATCAGGTAAAACTTTTCCAGAACATTCTGCACACTAGAGAAACACAGCTAGAAGACGCTGGGACACCATCTTGTTACAATTAGGTAATCACAAAGAAAAAGATTAAATTCTGTGAAAAAATTGCATTTCTCTTTTTTCATTCATTGTTCCATAAAAGCACAAATACATCTGAGTAGCTTATTAAACTGAAAATCATTTCAATAGGTGGATTATACAGAATTGGGAAGAAACTGAATTCAGGCCAGTCATAAAACTTTGCCTAAGTTTGCCATCTAGAGGTTTAGGATGGTATGATTTGGAAAGTAATTTCAATACAGTTCCTAGAATGTTAAGTCTTGATAATTATACGTTTAATATCTTAAAATGAAGAGAAAGAGAAGGAGAACATTTCATTTATTACTAAATTTTACACATGACATTTTATGATTTGGACTTTTAATTTACATGACTGCAAGGTTGCTTCTGTTGTTTTTACCTACACAACTTGGTTGCTTTGTTATATAAACTCTTTTAGGGAAGCTGCTTTACAAATTTCTTCGCACTGTATGAGATCAAGAGAAACAATACATTAGAGGCTGGTAAATGTACCATGGTGTATGTAATGATTAACATTTTCTTGACTATCAGAACTGACTGTCTTGGGGTTATTTGCATTCCTGGCGAGTACTGCTGTTTGCTATATGAAAAAAGAATGTTGCTTGTTTTACACAACTAGAAGAGTATGGTAAGCAAAATTCCTTGATAGCAAGAGACAAGGGCATCAGTCTATAACTAAATTTTAAGGCCCAGCACATGTGTGTGTGTGTGTGTGTGTGTGTGTGTGTGTGTGTGTGTGTACTTATTTGTATTTATGCAAACAATGTAAATTGTTGATTTTGGTCTTTCAACAGGTAGTTGCATCACATGAATGAGATTGCTGCATTAGGTCACGCCGTGGAAGCATTTACAAAGAATGCAATTGTGTTTTCTCGAACGTGTCATCGTTGCTAAAACAGAGGTAACGAGCCTGAAAATGCAGGTTCTCGGGCCACACTAGACCTTGCTTCTAAGGAAAACCTTCCCATGAACTGAATGGAAGGTTAAGAACTCTGCGTGCTCACCGTGTCACAGGGTGTTGCCTTCGGCAGCAGGAGAGACAAGGTGTTCTGGTTGCCGCCATGCCTCATGCTTTAATTTGTTGGGAGGAAGGTGATGCGCATTCCATGTGGTCAGGGTAAGAATATTCAATTTTAAAGGCAGTGGAAAACACGGCAAGGGTTTTTTTTATTGTTATCGTATTGTTAATGTTCCACACCAATACTAAATTATTTCACTTTTCTTACTGTAATAGAACCTTACTGTGGAGATGGCAAGGGTGTCTGGCCTGTGGGGGATGGGCGAGAAGGGAAGGAAGGAGAAGACAGAGGAGTCATACATGACGTGTGTGTGTGTGTGTGTGTGTGTGCGTGCACACACACACTGTTTCCCCCAGTAAATGTACTTTTTTTTTTTTTTTTGTATTTTAGGGAAAGGTCTACAGCCTGTTCAGGGTCTCACTACCAGATTGGACTCATAGTGATCGCCTGTTTACAGCCTCCCAAGAGCTGGGATTACAGTCGTGGCCACCACGCCCAGTCTCAATGGCCGTCTCAGCGTGTCCCTGGGGTGGGGCAGGCACAGCAGGCTCAGGGATTGAACTCCCAACCTCTGCATCTGCCTAAGTAGGAGTTTTAATCCGCTGAGATATTTGGCCAGCCCTTGAATGTACTTATTCTGAATCACAATCCTATAGTAATCAAAAGGTCATACTTTTGAATAAAAATCAATATTTAATGTAGAGGATCACCTTCAAAGCACATACTTGTACCCAATTTCAGGTTTCAGAATTTCTAGACGAGGAAAAGTGTTTCTTCAAGATGAGGAATTGCCATGACAAAAGTGACTTATTCAGTAGCAAAAATGTGCACGTGTGTAAGTACTCACTGCATGTTATGCTGTAATTACTTGTTTGTCTGGTGTCCTTCCATTGACCTCCAGGAAAAGTGTATAATATTACATATCATTTTAACGTTTGTCTTTTAAATAGTGTGGCTCCTGTGAAATATGGTGCATTGTGTTGATAAAACATCCACGGTAATTTGCTGACAAATGTTATGCCAGCAGCAGTAAGGTTTGTCCTCTTTGTTCCAGCAACCTCATATCTTGAAATCAACTTACAAACAGTAATAAGGTTGAAAAGATAGCTCAATCTCTGCGCCCATCAGTATTTGGTGACTACGTGAAGTGTGGCTGCCTGAGGCTGTTTATTCATTTTGCACCATTCACGGCCCAGTAGCGATAGCAAACATTTTATGTTAACAGAACCCAGATCTTATGATTGCGAGAGCTAGATGGGATCGTTGCCTGAAGGAGAGACACTTCTTGAACCCAAAGCAACTCCTCTATGGTCCAAACGTGCTGCTTCTGATAGACTTCCTTAATGCCGGGAAGTTGATAAGCATCCTAATTCAGTACAGGAGCTCTCTGATGGCAGAAGCACGTCGGAATGCCATGACCGTACTTGTGTGTGTGCTGGGTGAGTCTGCACGGGCGCGCCCGTGGGGTGGAAGGCTGCGCCGCTTTGTCTTTCAAGATAACATTTTGTGTATTTGAATAGGCTTCTTATACATTCAAATTGTTGCCTTGCAAGGGAAAGTAATTAATTTTCCTTTGATAATGGAATCCACTAATGTTAGTCTCATACATGTAGGTGCTCAGAAGGTTATCTCAGCTTAGCATAGTGGCCAATGGCGCATTTCTGACCTTGGCAGTTCAGGTTCCTAGTGCAGCTCCCCCACCTGCCTCGTTCTGTAGTTTTGGGTAAGTTACTTAAAAACCTTCTCGGACGTGACTACGTCAGATGTAAATGGGAGTAATGATCTCATAGACCCTGCAGAATTACTGTGAGGAAGGAATGAAGGAAACTTCATGAGAGGTCAGTGAATGCTTACTTGTAGAATGACATTTAATCACCAGTCTATGACCTTGAAACATGCTCATGTGGTTCGTTTCCCCATGTCAACAAAAATTTCAATTACTCTTTTTGACAAGAGACTCATAGGTAAAAACAGCAGCATTTTGCAAGAAGGTCTTGAGGCCTTAAAGTATAAGACTCAAGCTGTGCTTTGATTTGACAATCTTCCACAGTAGTTTGAAAACTGCACATTGTCTAAAGATCTAAATCTATTTTCTGGAATACAGAGCATAACGTTGAAAAGTAATGAAAGGCAGTGTGATGTTATAACAACAGGTCTTGGCATATGTCTGAGTTAGAATTCCAGGTCTACCCCTTGGCCAGCATCTTTTGTTCTTAAATTCCTCACCTATAACTTGGGGTAATGTTATTGCTTTAATTAGGATTTCTTTTGGTAAATGTTGACTGAGACAATTTTGTTTTCTTTGCACTAAGACGACAGGGAGGGCAGGAGATAGCTAGATGTGAGACTATGCATAGCTCTTTCTCTTTTTTCTTATTAATTTTATTAAGAAACAAATAGCAATGAGACAGTTTCAAAACCAATTAATAGGACAGTTTCAATAATTAATACATTGCATATTGTTGACTTCATAGTGGTTATTCATAGTAACAAGATGCAGACATGATATCCTGTCCAAACACTACTAGCACAAATCTTTCTTCTAAAAGAAAGTAGCTGTATATCTGTCCTAATGATTTTGTGTATACAGACACAAAATGGTCCTTCATTTTTGTCTCCTTTTCTTGTTTAGTTTTGTTAGAGATGGGCATTCCATTGCCATTTAAATATTGTAGGTGAGTGAATTCAGCAAAATAATCCCATATAGTCCAGTAGTCCATAAAGACAGGGTTTGCTATGCATTTTGGCTGGCCTTGTGCTCACTTTTGTAGCCCGCAGGCAGGTGTCAAACTCACAGTGACCCTCCTATCTCAAACTCGCAAGTGCTGGGATTACAGGCCTGTGCCACCATGCCCGGTTCTCACTCTTGCTTTCTGTTAACAGCACTGCTTCTGTTAGTCTCATGCTATCCTCTGGTGTTTTCCTAGCTTTCTTCTTGTACTAAATCCTCCTTGTGCTCCATGTTTATCTTTCTTCTTCCCTTTCCCTTTTATCTTGCTGTTGTTTTACACATGACTTTGATGGAAATATTTTCCACAGTTGAACAAAAAGAAATTAATATTTGCTTTTAATGGCTGATATAAAATATAATATAGCTAGCATATATTGTTCTGAATAAATTGAATTATCCATAACCCAGGTAGTAAATATAGCCAAGTAATCAATATGGTTTGGGCTATAATTATTCAGTACTGTTCTTGTAGCATGAAATCAGCTGTAGATGACATGAAAAAAAAATTCAATGTAGTTATGGTGCTGTGAAAGTTTATAGGTCCTGAAATTTCAATTTTCATATGACAAAATATCACTCTTCTCATAAATTTTTGCAGCCCATATGACATACAAAAGCATATACTAGGCCTCATTAAGTTCGTAGACCCAGTTTGCAGACCTTTGTTTTAGTATATGTGATGTCCAGTGATCTTAAGAAATTATCTATTCATCTCCCTATGTGAAAAATGGATTAGAAGAGACTGTCATGTCAGATAAGGTGGAGGCAGACATTGGAAAACTTTGGAATAACAAGAAAAGGTATTTTAACAAATGAACTTATCAAGCGATTGCCTTCTCAATATTTATGCAAGCAAACAAACAACAAACAAACTACACACACACACACACACACACACACACACACACACACAATCACAAGACCTGATAGAAACAAGTTAGAAAGATCTACCTAGCAGAGGTGCAGGGCAGGAATGTAGAATGCATGGCAAGTAGAGGTGAGCGCTTAGTACATTTCTCTCCTCATTCAAGTATCAAGTAGGAAAAACCTTGACTTGGAGTTATCTTTTTGAATTGTGAAAGAGATAAAGAAAAAGAATCAACACTTGATAAGCAATTAGATTTAAGAACTAAACTAACAGAAATAGCTAAATAAGACAGCAGTTTTATTGAAGCCCACAAGTGGGATGTAGTAACAAGAGAAAGTGGAAAAAGAAGTCGTACGGTGAATACACAGCTTTTTCATTACCTTTCAGCTTTCGCACAAAGATTCGCAGGGGAGAACTTCCCAAGGATTATGCTTTACCATAAATTGCTATTTTAGTTATTATACTTTGTTCAGATAAGTCTGCTAATGATTAGAAATTAAATGAGCTCATCCTCTGACCTCCACGTCAATGAGAAAATAAGAAAATGCTTTCAAAAATCTACAGATGAAAGTGAAGCCGTGGTAGTTTAATAAAGCAAGAAGTATATGTATATATTTCTTTTTATTCTGTCATAATAATAGGAGAAAACTGGTATGTTTGGGTCCAATTTTATTGACCTTGCTTGTAACATAACATTTAAGGATGTATGTCACAAACATAACCATGTACTATTACCCTGAACCACTGAGAACTGCATAACTCAGCATGCAACACAAAACTGTTTCCTGTCCATCATATCTTACTCTTTCGTAGAGACCTGGTGCCTCCTTTCAGTTCCCACATGGTAGAGTTTTTTAAAAAATAATCTTTTATTTATTTATTTGGTGCAGGGTCTCACTATGCAGTTCAGAGTCATAGTGATCCTCCTGTCTCAGCCTCCCTAGCACTGGATTACAGGTGTGTGCCTCCACACCTGGTTTCAGTGGCCAGCTCAATGTGGAGCCAGTATGCAGTACTGGGGATCAAACTCAGGTATTTGCTCTTGCCAGGGAGGTACTTAGACCACTGAGCTATCTCTCTGACTCCCTACATGGTAGATTTTTAATCAATCAGTTGGGGAAAAGCATTGTACCTGTAAGAAATAATCATGAATGGAATCCTGGATCTAGTTTATGTAAACCCTCATTTTCCCAATGAAAACTGTTCTTTTTTTCTTAAAAAAAGTATTCCCCTAAGCACAGTGGAATTACTTTAAGTAACACATTTCCTGTTTTCCCACAGGGTGGAGGTACCTCACAGCATGTTAAACTTCTTAGCTTGTATTAGGTAGTTGATATATGAGGGCATGTCAAGTAGTTTGGATCCTTGTGGGTTGTCTTGTAATTTGTGCAGTCACCTCCCATGCCCCTTCTCACCCAAGAAACAGAAGCATCTTTCTTTGTCCAGGTAACAAAATGATGTCTGTCTGTCTCTCTCCTGGTGCACAATACTTTTATGCTTTACCAATGCATTTGAACAGTAGAGGTATGAGGCTGGCAGAATGAAACACCTTCTAACTCATAGAAGAGGACAACTGGTAGGTTGACTCATATAAAAAGTTGATTGTAGGGAAGAATCATCAAGAAATTTGTTATATGCATCTTTTAATGACTTCTCATTAACCTAAAACATACAAGTACATATTATACTTTTAGTGTAGGATACAACACAAGGCTGGTTTTTTATGTTTGTTTGTTTTTTAAATTTTATTTATTTTGTGTGTGTGTGGCCAGCTCAGCCCACCAGGGGGTGGGCTGGCTGGCATGTGGTGCTGGGGGATTGAACCGCGGTCCCTGTGCTTTGCTAAGCTTGTTCTAAATAGGTGCTTTAGACCACTGAGCCATCTCACCAGCCCCCACAAGGCTGTTTTGAATACCAGAAAAGATATATGATAAACCATAGAACAAATAGAGAATGGAAATCTGATGAACCTTTCACTGGGTAGTTATTTGGCAATTATAGTGGACTTTCATAGAATCAGTTTAGTATTAATTTCTTCTGATTAAATATCTGCAAAATTATCTATGTGTTCAGCTTCTGAGGTCTAAGGACGTGTGTCACTTGTGATCCTATGACCAGTGTGCATCCCAGGGCCTGACACATGCAAGCTAGTTCTCTATTTTTTGAACAAATAAATTAGCAGGCATTTGAATCAATGTCTACTGCAGTGGGGATAAGGACAGTATGCAGATTCTCCGTGGCTTTGCAGGCAGCTCACTGCCTCCGCTGCATCATGAAAATGTATTTACCTCCACGTTGCTATGGGCATGTTTCCTTTAGTCCTTACATAGCAATACAGAAAAGCTATCTGCAGGATGCACTTATGCCGCTTCTTTCTAACACGCTCAGCTAACCAGGTTCCATGACCTGTAACATGACAATCACTCTCAACAGAGTTAAAATAACTGCTGGTTTAAAAGCAATTAGCTGGGTTGGCAGGATAGCTCAGTGGTCTAAAGTGCCTGCTCAGACAAGCTTAGGCAAGCCTAGGGACTGCAGTTCAGTCCCCTGCACCACATGCCAACCAGCACTGCTCCCAGGGTGGGCTGATCCGGCCACACACACACACACACACACACACACACACAAATAAAATAAAATAAAACAAGTACAATTTTTTTTAAAAAAGCAATCAGCTAGTTACTATATTTCTCTACACCAAGTCAGGTGGACTTTCTGGGCAGCTGGCCCTCTACATGTACTTCCATTTGTTTTATTCCTGTCCTTCCAACCTGTCCGCAATTTTCAAAATGGGAAACAGTGTTTGTAAGCTAGTTTACCTTTGGTAGTCAGATTCTCCCACTACTGTATTTTGTGGTACATGCAATTTTCTTCATAAAAATGGTAGCCATTGATCCAAAATAGTTGTAGGCTTCTTATTCCAAAAACAAGAATGACTCCCTCCTGTAGTTCATATAAATTTCATAACTTAGAAATTTTAATGACAGACTTTACTTTTAAAAAAATATATTTGGTACAGGGTCTCACTATACAGCTTGGACTTGTAGTGATCCTCCTGTTTTCAGTGCCCCCAGAGTTAGGATTACAGGCATGTGCTGCCACACCTGGTCTCAGTGGCTGGATCAGTGCACCCAGGTGCAGAATTTAAAAATTCACATTATAAAGATGTAAGGTAGTCTAAATTCTCCAAGGAAGTATTGAAATGATGTTACCATGCAAATCTCAGTAAAATAAAATAGCTTTAAACAAACTCTTTTTACTCTTCCTAAAGCTGCTGATAAATCATATTACTCTTTGTGGACTATTTTGCAAAAGGACATTTATTGGTGTAGGTATGAAAGGATGAGAAGGAACATTTCTTCAGGTACACAGACTTCCATTCTACCCTTAAAAAGTTTTCTGTCATGTCCAGGGACCATCACAGCCATGAATCTAGTAACTCTTAATTCTCCTTGATCTCTTTCTTTTTTCCTTTCTATCTTGGAAGTTGGAGCCTTCCCACAATAAGCTTTCTGAGTTTTCATAATTTCTCTCAGTTTTTTATGTTCAAGTCTTGTTTGTTTATCCTACAGAAACCTGTCTTTTGTATTTCCTTTGTTAGAATATGACTCATTTATTTTACACAGTTAAAGTCCCTATCAAAATTTCTTTTCAAAGTTTTGGCCTCCTTTTATATTCTAATTCTCTATATAAAAACACCAGCAACAATCTCCTGGACTCAACTGTTGGGTTGTCATCAAAACTGAAATGATCTTTTTCCAGCTATCAATAGCTGGTGTAAGTTATTACTCAAGGCTCGTGCATTTCTGTTCTACTCCACCTGGTTACAGAAACTTAAAGCTTAGAAGCCACATTGAGTTCTCATTTTTCCTTGCTTCCTGAATTCTAGGGTAAACACCTTCAATGATTATTGAGTGCTACCTCATTTCATAATAGGCCTTGGAGAGCTTAGCCTTCGGAGTCTTTCTCATCTGGAAGTGGTCTTAATTGACTGAGTGGAAATGAAAGATGTTATGAGAAGACAAGAATCAGGAGATGGGGAACATTAATAATCAGCTTATAATTTGTATTAGAGCTTGTAAAAAGAGTTGGATTTTTCCAGACAAGGAAAGAAGAGAAAGAATAAAAAATACCCCAGATTTTGATTCTTGGACAGTTGGTCACACTATTATTCCTACAGTATCCTTTTTCATTACATCAACCTATGACCACTGCACTGTACTTTTAGACATGTACATGGATGGCAACTTGCTCAATATTTTTATACAAAAGCAGTTATCAATGTGTGTGTGTGTGATTGCATTTATAATTATAATCACTTTCTTGTTTTGTAAACTTTAGTATTTCCTGTTGTCATTAGCACTGTATTTGGTATGAAATAAGTGCTTAAAATATATTTGCTAAATTAATGACAAATTGTATCAGAAAATGTGCTATTTAGGACAGCAGACAATGCTCTTTATTTTCATTTATTTATTTTTTGTGTATTTAGTACAGGATCTATAAGGTCTACTGGTTCTCACTGTGGGCTCATAGTAATTCTCTTGCTTTCAGCCTCCCAAGCCCTGGGATTACAGGCGTGGGCCACCATGCCCAGTCTCAATCACCTTCTCAGCATACCCCAGGGGTGGGTCTGCCACTGTACTCTGGCAATCAAACCCTGGCCACTGCACTCTGCCTAAGCAGGTGCTTTAGGCAGTCCGCTGAGCTATCTGGCCAGCCCAAAAAACCAATGCTCTTTATATAGTGAATTCCAATTTAATCAGGAGTTTTCTGCTATATGGTTCACATTGATATACAAACCAAGAACTATTATTGGGATTATTCTTGTTTAACTCTTACTTTAATTGTACGAACTTATGGAGAATCGAGGGACAATATGCTTGCATAGTGTGTGAGCAAATGGGCTAGTGAGCAAAAATGGTAAAATGGTTAATAGATTTATTAAACAAAAAATCTTTTGGATTAACCTATCATAGTTATAGATATTTATAGGGAACAGTGTGATATTTCAATGCATATGTACAATGCACACTCATCAAATTAGGGTAAGCTATGCTCCTATCTCATTGCTAACCTGTAGTTGAGGCCTTCGAGCTCCACTCTTCTAGTTATTTGTGAGATATATGATGGGTTATTGTACATTCTAGTGTTCCCACTGTTCCATGAAATACTAGAATTTATTATTTTTGTCTAACTCTGTTCAGGTACTTGTTATCTAATCTTCTCCTACTCCTCTTCCCTTCAATCCCTCCCACCCTCTGATAACCACAATTAATGTGTTCTCGTTGACTATGTTTTTTAACCTCTCTCTACATAGACAATATGTTGAATCTGTCTTTCTGCCTCAGACTTTCATCATTTAACACATAATTCCTAAGCATAAGTGGGATATAAGTGCACCAGTTCCTTGTAGCCAGAAATAACCAGCATTTTCACATGTGATACCCACAGTACACGGAATGATCTATTATTCTAGGATGTTGTTAGTCATTAAGAAGTGAAGTTTAATCACCAGTGGCAATTCAATTACAGTGATCACCAGCTGCCTGGATCTTCAATTTCTCCTAACATTTTGTTCTAGGTTTCTCTAATTGTGAAGAAGACTTACTTCATTGTCAAAATTAAGAAAAATTTGATTTTTTCCCGATTTGCTCACTGAAATACTTTGTGGTTGTAGAAATAAATATACTACATTTAATATATATTGAATATTGGCAATACACTATGAATTTACATATATTTCTTCACTTAATCTTCACAGCCACCCAATGAATTGTTCATCCCATTTTATGGTCAGTTATTTAGTGTTGCACTGTATATTATGGTCAAACATTGTGAATTATTTTAGAACTTATATTTGAGTATCACCACTGAGGCATTGTCTAATATTTCAGATAACAGAATTGGATTGGATGGATTCCATAGATTCTTCAATCTTAAAGATGCTAAATGTTCATTGCAAATAGTCAAATGAAATGTATTTAGTAAAAGGTAGAATATGTATTTTCTCTTAGAAGTCAAGTTTGGGTGTTTAAGAAAACATGAGTATTCTTCCTGTCTATGTAGTATTTTGTTAATTTCAGCTTTGATTAACATGACACTAATGTGACAACTATTTGAAAACTTGTAACAAAGGCCTCAGTGGTTTTGCCTCTAATATAAAAGTAACCATGTTGGATTTTTTTTCTCTTCTCATTGAATTAATGTGGTGTTTTCATTTTACATACACACATTCATGGAGAACCCAGTGTTCAATCTTAGCATTGCCCTTCCCCACCGCTGTTTAGCACAATAGTCTCAAAGAAAATTTTGTTTTAAAAAATCCTGGTACACCTTCCCTTTGTCTTTTTGAGTATTATATAATTAAGTGATAAGAGTCTTACAAATATTTTGGAAGATAAACATTCTAACTCTGTACAGTACAACAGGAAGATTTGTACATCATTTGCCAATCTCTCTGTTCTCCTGTCTGGTGTTAGAAAGAACAATAACCCTGAATGGGCTCAGTACCTGGGGGCTGATTTGTGTCCTGCACACCATTATGAGTGGCCTTCTCTTGTCCCTGGGTTAGACATGACAGGGAGAATTCCAGGTATCCATGGCAAGGCGAAGGATTGTTATCTGTTATTATTCACTTGCAGTATAAGTACTATGTTAAGATTCAAAAAGATATCTGGAAATATTTTTTAAATGAATGTACAATGAATCATTTTCTACATGAACTCACTTTAAAAAATAGATGTAACATCATTATTTTTACAAATAATTTATGGAATTTTAAACATTTTTAATGATCAAATCTCAAAATCTGAATCAACCCATCAGAAAATAGAAATCAGGTAAACCTAAGTCCACAACACTCCTAATTAAAATGTAAAACACCTCCATACCAATTGCCCCTGTGTTCACATGAAACCAAATTGGCTGCCTTTTTTTCCTGTCCTCGGTGAATTCATCAAATTGGAACTAAATTACTTGCTTGATCATTATATGTGCATCACTTGCATTACACAAGGAGTGTCATTCATGCTTGAGTTTTCAGGGAATGGAATACACTTTGCCCTGTGGAACTGCTGTCACTTCTGCTGTGTCCCTCACAGTTAGCCTGGTGCCGTGCTGCCGTTGTCAACACTGTCTCTCTGAATAGCTGTGGAGATGGAGAAGGCCTAACAGGGAGCACACTCTGGATCAGGGGCTAGGTTCGTGGGAGCTAAGGAGTGGTTTGATCCGTAATATCTACATTCCCTTCTTAAAAACTGCTCATTCTACCCTCTAAGCATTGTGGTTTTTACATAGTGTGAAAATAGAATAAATTTATATTACAGGCTTTGAAGAGTAGCCATTGCAAAAATGCCCTTTTTCTGTCTGTGCATCCTCTCTTTTAGATGTGAGATTTAGAGGTGATTTTGCACTTTCGTGACAGAGGAAGCACTCCTCCAACCCCACTAGTGCATCTCCGAGTAATGAATGACCACCTTTCTATAACATCTTCTCCTCTTCAAGTACATTCTATATTAAAATACTGCTTTACACAACCTTTGCATGGCTCTGCATATGAAATACTAAAACATCATCACTTTTAATGAAATGGTCAACCTAGTACTTGAAGAATTTATATTTATGGCCCATAGACTAGCTACCCTCCAACATGAGCTAGGTGATGCATTTCTAGGACTCCAAATTAATCCTTTTCATTACAGGAGTAGGTACCCATGAAAATGAATAGAAATTGCTGATCTCATTAAAGGCTGAATTGAAACCAATTCTAATGGCGGCAGTAGCTACAACCTGTGATAATTTCCCTGGCTGCTATATGAGTTAAGTCCTATAATTACTTTTTAAAAATCTAAATAGCATAATTTTAGGTTGTATTGTATTTTTTATGTGTATATTTGTATGTGTGTTGGAAGACTAAGTATAGGGATGTATTTAAATAAGCTTGAATTTTAATTGGGCTGGCTTGGATTTTATATTCATAGGGCTTTATATATGTCTTTTTACAGACAGAACTTTTTCCTGTAATTCCTTTTGATTCTCATTCTCATTTTGAGAGACTGATCCTTAGATTATGACTCTCGTTATAAATGCATACTATGCTAGAGGGCTATTTTTACGCTCACAGACTCAAATCATTCTGGGAGTTTAATTTCTCGTCTATAGTTTGAAACAAAATTTTAAATTTAAAAAGATGAAGACATTTGTCCTTGCCCTAGGGCCCTCGATTTAAGATTTAGACAGAAGGTTAAATATAAAAACTTTAATATAAATCAAGTGCATGTATTTCTGAACAAAGGTCTGGCACCATCTGCACAGGGCATTGATTCCTCTAGCTAGAGGGCTGGAGAGTCTGTTTACAAAGGAATACACAATTTAAACAGAACAAGTGCCCTTCTATCAACTAAAAGAAAAGAGTCGTGTTCATTTGTCATTACAAGCACACGGTTTCCTTTTTGGTAAGCTAATGCCCTTCCTTAAAAGAAGATTAGTCCTGTAAAGTGGAGAGAAATTGGAGCTGACAGGCAGCATCTTAGAGTAGAGACAGATTTGAAAGTCTCTGAAAGCCTGAGTTCAAACCCATTCAGAATCTCTTCTCACCAGATAATAGTGGTAGATCCATGTTATCCACCGGGTTTATTTTGGAATCATGGCCACATGCCTTTTCATAATAACAAACTGTATGTAAATAGACATCAATTCTCAATAGGCAGTGCAGAAACCTGTTGGTTAGTGCACTAAAAAAAGGAAGCACAAAGACCACAAGGTAAAGAAATTAATCTTAGGATATGACAGGAAGGGTCATTCCTTGATTTTAGCTAACATCTGTCTTCTACAAGAAGATGACCCTGGTTTCTTTAATAACTTACCCTCAAAATTAGATGCAATGGGTAATTATCTTGATAGAGAATTTAAATTCAGTTTTGCATAGATGAATCTCATATTATGAACACAAAGATAATAATAGGGCAAGGAGCATTTAAATATTTATGCAGATTCTACTCCAATTTATATCTGGAAACTTTACAACAACCCTGCTAGAATGTTTCGCTTCTCACTACAAATAATTTCTAGGACTTTAAACGTGAATATGTTAGCGTAGAAAAGCAGCCTAAAAGCTGAGTGACCTTACAGCTTTGAATAAAGACAATTCTATTAAACTTTAATTTATAAGTCACAATCAGGGAATTGGCTGAGAATAACCAAACGCACCATAAGTAAATTGAGAACTGTTTCAGGTGTTTTAATGCATTGAAATGTACATACTACTGATACTAAATTAAAACATTTTAATATTTCTTTAATAGCTTTGAAGCCCCTTAGAAAACTGGCAATAATTTAGGATCTTCATTAGCAACATTACAATATTGGGAAAGAAATGAGTTGTGAAGCTTTCTGGCTATTTGAATACAGGACAAATGCCTGATTGTTGGGTTAATTTGTTTCATATCAACCAAGGATTTAGATTTCCTTTAAGTGAGGTATCCTGAAGGGTATATTGGATGGATGATACTGCTGCCCTCCTTTTTATGATATAAATATATAATATAAAAAGGAGGGCAGCAGTATCATCGATTCAATATATACCTCCCTAGACTATATATAAAATATATATATAATAATATAGTCTATATATAGTAAATACCTCCCTAGACTATATATATGTAGGCATATATATAGTCTAGGGAGGTATTTGTTTATACACCAAGAAGTAATTAACAAAAACGAAAGCAGCTTAAAATGACAGAGCGCAATGTGAAATTCAAAGGAGAAAAGAGAGTGCTGTGTTAGACTTAGTTCTACTCTGGCCTCCAAACAAACTACCTGAGTAACCGGTTTGGATGCCAGCACTCTGAGTCCCACTTTCTGTGTCCATAAAACAGCGCACAGCACATTTGCTTGCTGCAGGTGTTGAAGGAGTAGCGCTCGGGGTCCGTTTCTGCTCTCCTATCGTGCTCTTTCAGCTGACAGGGTGGTTAAAGTGCAACTGTTCTCCTCGGCCCAGCCTACTTTAAAGGCCTCCAAAGAGATGGCTCTCTCCATTTCTCACTTCCTGAGTGTTGCCTGAGAAGAGATGCCAGCCAGTAGGTCAGGCAGAACTTCACGGATGCGTGGTCTCAGGATTTATTACAGGCGCTGATAAGACCAAGTCAGTGGGCAAAGAAAATACCGTGCTGTACCTGGGAGCTCAGCTGAACTTAGAGATGCAATATGGGCTTTTTATTCTTAATTTAGATTTCTTTTTTCACCATGACTTTTTGGTTGTGTTTACAACATAAATTTCTTCTCAATCTGTTTCAAAATCTCTCCTTTACCTCTTAGTTGTTCTAAATGTGATTCAGCCTATACTTCACTCTAAGTTTAACCAACATTATGAAAGCATGACCATACAGATGGTATTACTAAAACCAAAAATGGGGGTGAGATCAACACTGGGTGGTCCTTCCTGAACATAATCATCTTCCTTGTTTGTAGTTCTCGTCATCTTTTGTAGCTGTAAAGATACCTCATCAATTTCTTACTGATTCTCTGCTGCACCTCTATTGTTATTTGTACAAATTTTATGTTATTTCCAGCTGTATGGTTTCATAGGAATTTGCATATTTAAATTTGTAGTTTTTTTCTGAAGAATTTTGGTTCTCTTTTTGGGGCTGTTCCAGTACAACAGCTTGCTACTACGAACCTTCCCGCCAAGTGCTGTTACTCTTCCCACAGACATAATGGGTATTCAATTAACTAGTAGCAAAAGGCTAACTGTTGTGTAACCAATACAATCTTTATCTTTGCCTGTGTCGATAAACACCGACACTATTTTCTAAACAGAAATATCAAAATAAATTAATTTTGGACTAAAATTCAAGGGAAATTAACAACTTGTAGTGATACCTACGTTTCATATTGCATTGTTTTTATAGTAGCCAAGATATGAAAAAATGTCTAGATGAATACAGATACTTTGTTATATGCACATATAATGAAATATTATTCAACTTATAAAAATGAGAGATTGTTTGATCCCCGGTACCATATGCTGCACTGGCCCCACCTCTGGATGCCCTGAGCCAGTGACTGAGTCGGGGCACAGTGGTGCACCCCTCAAATCTCAGTGCTGGGCAGACTGAAACCAGGAGGATCACTGTGAGTCTGAGCTGCATATTGAGACCCTGTACAAAGCAAAACAAAACAAAATAACACAACAACAACAACAACAACAACAAGAAATAAGAGCTTGCCATTTGAGAGGTTGAGTATCAATTAAAACAACACACTGAGAAATAATATATGATCTCTTTGATGAGTAAAATCCAAAAACTAAAAGTCAAGAGAGTTGATACATAGAAACAGAATGGAATGATAATCAGCAAGGGATCGAGAGGGTAAGAAAGATCAACGAACTCAAATTAGTTATTATGTAGAGCTAATAAATTCAGAGATACAAAATTCTGCATTATTATAAGTTAATAATATGTTGTTTGCAGACATTTTTCTAAGAAAGTATGTTTGGGGGCATTTACAACACAAAAATACTGTCTGTGAGAAATTTGGATGTATAAAATTGTTCATCTGTACTACTCCTGTGTTCAATATATATATATATATATATATATATATATATATATATACACACAATGCACACATATATCTAAAATCATCATATTGGGCATTTTAAATTACATAATAAAAAGTGTAAAAATAAATCTTGAGTATTAAAAAGAAAAGGAAAAAATAAATGAGAGACAGAGAATGACATGCAGCCTACAACTCTGTGAGAGATACAAGGTCTATTTTAGTACACTCCTATCTACCTCTAATGTACCCAGAATCATCCCTTAACGTGATAGTGAATTGTTTTGGGTGTCAATGACAGCAAACAGCGCATTCTGGCACACATGCTTAACGGCTACCAAATTTCCAGAAAAAAATGTCTTCCCAACCTTCTGTCTTCTAGTGTATCCACTTCCTTTCACATTTCCTGTCACATTGCATTTCAGTGCTGAGAGGGTCTACGTGGACTTGCAGAATGTTTCCCACTGGGGAAAAGGAAGAATCTTAACAGGCAGGGCTTCCATCTTCAGCTGCCAGAAATGGGACAACAAGGATTATTTTCTAGTTTTTATTTAATTTTTATATCTGCAAGTTTCAGATCATGCAGCGGGGGAAGACCTCATAGAAGAACATGGGTCATGTACTAGACAATGGCCATTGACCACGGGCTACTCTGAGAATTTAAAGATAAATGAACTATATAGAATAAACAAAGAGATATTAACAGATCAATATATAATAACTAAAATAGGGGTGAGCCTATTGATTTGATAACATGGTTTAATAATTTTTAACATGAGCAGTTTCTATGTACAAGTATCTTTTATAAAATTTTTAAACATTCTCAGTAAAGTGACTATTTAAAAATTTAATTTCTATTGTTGTATGTATTGAGTATGTTTTATACAAAAATTGTATTGACAATAAATTATCACTCTACCTTTACATTAAGATATTATATATATATATATATATATATATATATACTTTTTATTTTATTTTATTTATTTATTTTTTTTGCGGAACCAGAGATTGAACTCTGGCCCTTGCACTTGCCAGGGAAGCGCTTGTTCCACTGAGCCATCTCCCCGGCCCTACGATAGATATTATTAGTCTAATTTTATTAAAGAAATGAAGCAAAACTAACTAATATGATAGCTGTTATTTAAAGTCAAGTCCAGAGAATTCCAGAGTTCATGGCTAATGCTGCTATAGAACATTTATCTAATAGCCTCATTTCCAATTATGAAATAGGAAAATATAACAAAATTATCATTAGTTCCCTTGACGGTGTCTTGGTTTACCTCTTGAGACAGATTCCTGTGAGATGCTTAGGTTAGATTTGTGGAATCTCAGGTGGCATTTTGCCTAATCCTTCATTTGTGTTAGGAGACCTCACTGCAGCATCAGTGATGTGTAGAATTTTGCTTTTATAAACATTTCCAGTAGCAGGAATATTCTCCTTCTATAAAAATATGTATATCTGCATTAGTCAAGGACCACTGCAAAGTATTTTTAGGCTAAAAATTGTGAAAACATTCTCTATTCTCAAGAAAATAATTGTCTCCATGTGTATAGTGAGTCTAACTCTTCCATAACCAAAATAAGTCACAAAAGTTAAAAATATCTTCATAAAAATGTGAGAATGAAGAGAAAGCAAGCAAAACTAAATAGGTACATAGGTATCCTAAATAAAACAATAATAAATTCATAAGAATATTTAATTCTGTGGTGGTAAGGAAAATAATTTTATTTTCTTGCTTTAAAAATCTTATAATCCCCAATCCTATCTGGGTGAATTACTATTTTAGTGCAACAGCACTGTAAGAGCGGAACCACGTAATACTATGATAATCCCACAGAAAATGTGGAGAATTGTTCTGAATCAGATGTAACCGAGGTTATCCAGTGAGGAAATCATTTTATATCAGATGCAGGTGTACCAAACTGCAAAAAAACATTAATATTTTCAAAGCATCTAAATAACACACAAAAATATAAAACTATAGAGGAGATATCTCTGGCATAGTGCTGGATAAAAAGTTTTTTTTGAAATCTTTATTTATTTTTATTTATTTATTTATTTATTTGCGGAACTGGGGATTGAACTCAGGCCCTTGTGTTTGCCAAGCAAGTGCTTATTCTACTGAGCCATCTTCCTGGTCCCTGAAACAGTTTAATGGAAGGAACAATAAATGAAAACACACGGTATAATATTCCATATTATCAACATTTCCATTCAGCATTGCCTATATCTTTCTGACAGTACATACAGGGCATGAAACTAAACTAACTACGAAGAGGATGAAGAAGACAGCTCTAATTTCTATTTCTTTTGTAATGCAGAAAGACCTCAAAAGAAACTAAGATGTTTGACATAGACTGACTATCTGGTCACAGTTTTTCTTTTCTTTCTTTTTGTTCTTTTCAAGGCCGCACTACTAAATTGTACTCTTAATGATCTGCCTGTTTAAAGCCTTCCAAGAGCTGGATTACAGGCACCTGCCACCACGCCCAGTCTCAATCACCATCTCAGCATGCCCCAGGGGCGGGGCTGGGATCGATCTCGGCCCTTGGGCCTCCTTGCAGGCGCTTTAATCGACTGAGCTATTAGATGACTTTTCTGCTTTAGCTTCCAAAGTTCTGGGATCACAAGCATGTGCCACCAAGGCCCCACCCTAGTCACAGATTTATTGCCCCCCTCTGCTCTGCCTTTGCAAGAGATTGAGGACCAGTGGTTTTCCAGACTCTGCATGAAAGATGTCATAGAATGGAGGCACAATAAATTATTAAAAAATAAGCCGTATGCTGTTCACTTGAAAGAGTCAACGTCATCAATCACATGGCAATGCACCATCGAAGGCGGACCAGGTCCCACGAAGCATCCAGGCTGCTAGACTTCTGGAAGAGCAGTTAGCCACCTTCATTTTTTCTTCTGACCTTTTCTATGTTTTTCCTTCAGTTTATCTTCTTCATGCTCTGGGGTGTATCTTTCTCTTCTAAATACATGCTCCTCCACTCACTTCTTCTCTGCCACCAAAATCGCTCTCATCAAAAAATCATGTGCTCCTAAAAGTTTACAAAAAGGCAGGGGCCGGGGGTTCGATTCCTAGGCCTGCTGTGTTGGCAATTAAAACTGGGCGCGGTGGCGCGCACCTGTAATCCCAGCTCTTGGGAGGCTGTAAACAGGCAGATCACTACAAGTCCTATCTACCAGTGAGACCCTGTACACTCTGCATAGCCTTCCCTAAAATACGGTAAATAAATAAATAAATAAAAACTAAAAGTTTACCAATAGAAAAGAACTGACCAGTGTCTTAGAAAGCCAGCTGGGGAGAGTAGTTCAGACAAAGATTTTAAAGTACATATCAGAATTACAGGAATTTTTTTGGAGACCTTCATATTTATGAACAGTGGTGCCAGTCCTGGTAGGAAAAACATGAATAAAATGCACACTGTTTAAACAGATTACTGAAAGTAACTCCGACTTATCTTAGACTCTCCTAGAAGGTGTGCCCAACCTCCTTCTCTGTTGCTTGTTGTTTCAAGAGTTCTTTTCAGCCATACGTATGGCCTTAGCAGGAGCTTATTTCATTGAGACTTCGCAGCCCTCCGCAGGCTTCTGAGGGGATGGTCACAAATTTAAAATAAACACATTTCGCAGCACTCATTGTGGTCTCGCTTAGCATGCATTCTCGAACGTGAGAGGCCTTTTGCGTTTTCCCAATTGAGTCCGCAGACTTATTATTAGCATATTACGATTCACAAGAGAGTGGACTTTTTAATGACAACACCGAGAAAGCAAAACCATTTGTTCATCCCGAGAGGTTTGGGAGCACATTATAAGCGCAGAGTGGTCAGAATAAAATCTGATACAGGCGAGCAGTCTGTGATTGTTCTTAATTGGAGAAAACACTAGATTAGAGCCAACAGGCTGAGGCACAAATTGTTTACAACAGTAAATCATTCTTATAAATATAATTATTGAAAACATTCGAATCCTGTTTAAGTCTATAAACAGCGATGTGGGCTACACAGGAACATCAGGCAGCTGCTGACTAGGTCTTAGCAGTAACCACATTGAAGGGCGTTTAACAATCCATTTTAGCAAAAGGTGGGCTCATTGAGGCTTCATTGTATCCCCCTTCTCATTTTCAGCTCTATTGCACCAATTATGTTGCACTAAGGCTTATAGGGGTTATTCTGAGTTTTAGACATATGGGAGAAATCAGTCTATATTCTTTGTGATAAAAATAGTCATTAATTACTGAGACTTGTAAACCTCCCAGCATCCTTCTCCATGTGGCCCTTCATGCCATAGCCAATCGGTAGAAGAGGAGAAAAATCCTCAGGAAGATGATAGTTTTTGGCTCAAAAAGCCAATGTTAAAAATAAATCTAAGCTGCACCAAAAACCTAAGCCCATGTGCAAAAGCTGGCAAAATCTTTTTCTTTCTTTTCAGTCAAAGTTGGTTAGAGAAGGAATTTCTAACAGTATTTTCCCAGAGGGAAATTAATTATCAGTATACTAGTTTCCTCTGTCTACTAGGCAGCAGTGTGTTTGAATGCCTGTTAAAAATGAAATATATTCCTAGGAGTCATCGGACACATGAAAATACATTTACAAATAAAATTACATAATTATCTATTTACATGAAAGCGAATGCCATAGGAATTCATAAAATAGTTTAGTAGAGGGAGCCCAATGTGCAGAGCTTGCTGGAGGCAAAAAGAGATAGCTTCATCTTCGAACAGACAGCTTTGATTTGCTGGTGGTAACTTAAGGGGGGGTGTTGTTTTAAAATAAAATGCCGTATTCAACGTTGAATTTTTATTGATAACCTTATATTTAATTGGCAAAAAATACCCTGTTGGCTACTTCATTAAGGCAGGCAGAATCATAGGGTAGTGGATGTCAGTATGCGAACTATAATAGCATCTCTTTGGTAGACAAAGTGCAGATGAAAATAGCCTTTTGTTTGAAAATATATCCCACAGGTTGGAAAAGATAGAAAGCATGCCTATATGGAATACAAACACATACTGGGGGCTCCTTTCTTCAACATGCATATTTCATAAGTAAAATCATGCTTTCTGGAGTGCAGTACGACCATATTTCATGCATTTCGATATGACAAATATTCATGAATGGAAGTACAATTTTTTAAAGGAATGGGCCAAGAAAATTGGAGCGATGTTATATTGGCTACGTTGACTTCTATAAATGCATTGTAGAGAGCTTTAAAAATGAACAGTATTTGCAGGGGAAAAAACTATGAAAGAAATTACAAGTGGGCTTCACTACATTAGAAGCTTGAGATTGCTTATTAAATACATAACTTGTTTTTCTGCTATACCAGTCATTTTACATAAGTGTGCGATTTGGCTTCCATTTATAATGTGTAACTGCAGCATGCTTCGATGGTGCCACGGGGAATATTTGTTGTGGTTTGCATATTTGGTTAAAATCTTTGGAGAACTTCCAAAAGCATTTACATACTCATGGTGGCTTTGGGAAGCACTTGTTTCAGTTCACTTCTCTTCCTGGCAGGAGGGGAGAGCACAACGACCCTCTAGACACAGGGCAGACGGTGTTTCCCCAGTTCCTTTCTCCACACTCCAGGTTTGTATGAATTGGTATTATGTGCATTAGAAAGTAATTTAGATGTCTACTGTTCCTTGGAAAGACACCGTTTTAGAATCTGTTCATAAAATGTTGAGCTACTAGTGCCCATTCTATTTATGTCTGGCTATTTTAGTCATAATGATTATTGTACTTAAAATCAACGATAAAGATTTTACAACTTAGTGCAGCTGCTAAGTAAAATTCCATTGCACAGAAATTCTGAGGTGTGGGAAGAAATATATTATAAGCTGATAGGCAACAGAAATTTGTCACCCCTTAAAAATTAGTCTTTTATATATTAGAGAAAATATAGATTCTAGTACAGATTTTATGATAGACAACTGGAGAAGTGTAAGAAAAAAAAGCTAAAAGTGAAACCCGTATTTTTCTTTCCATTTTATGGTTTTACTGGACAAAATTGTGTTCCTCTATGGCCTTCAGATATAATACTTGATTTATTGTAAAAGAGGCAATGGAATCGCCATAGGGAGCCAAAAAAAGGATTCAAGATTGAAAGAATGAGAAAAAAAAATTAAACATGTTTCAGGACTGTGCTTTTTCTAACTGCTTTGTTGTGTCTTCCACATTTAAAGGGCTTTGCAAGAACAATCTGTAAGCAGAGGAAAAAAAACCAACCTTATTTTTCACAAGAAAAGAATGCACATGGAGAATTGCTGATGCAAACCATCTTTTTCATCTTTTAACATCCTCACCCTTCAGCAGGCAACTAGATCACATGGCACTTGGAAACCATTTTCTTCTCTGCTTTAGCTATTTTTCCCCTATTCATTTCCTGTCTGTGATGCCTGGGTTTCTACTACATCTCTTCCAAGGGTCTGTGCCTTTTTCTCCAGAATCTTAAGGATTTGGCTCCATGCTGCCAGGAAGCTTTAAAATAATGCTCCTGGCCAGATAGCTCGGTGGACTAAAGCGCCTGCTTAGACAGATGCATGGGCCGGGGTTCGATCCCTGGCATGCTGTGCCAGCCTTGCCTCTGAGGTGCACCGAGAAGGCCACTGAGACTGGGCAGGGTGGCGCGCGCCTATAATCCCAGGGCTTGGGAGGCTGAAAACATGAGGATCACTATGAGTCCAGTCTACATAGTGAAACTCTGTAGACCCAGTACTAAATACATTAAAAAAGAAAAAAAGAAGAAGAAAGAAAAGAAAAGAATAAAATAATGCTCCTGAAGAAAATCCTGGGTTGTCTCTGGTGTAAACTCAGAACTGATTAAAACTATATCCTCTTGTCTCTGGTAGGAGTCTTTCAAAAACAATGAGTATACATCAAAGGGCCTTCTCACTTTCTAAGATGCTGAGGAAGAAGGGAAGCTCACAAAGCCCTCCAGAGGCTGCCCCACTGGGGGCCGCTGAGTTCTCAGAGCAGAGAGTAAGGATTCTCTTTGCTCAGTGAGTGAGTTTTTGAATTTGGTTAGCCAACAGGGAGATGTCTGCCTTGGTCCTACTTGGTAGATCATGAACCAATTATACTGAAAATCCAATTCAAGCTATGCTAAGTTTCTAAAAGAAATATAGTATTGGCTCACAGAATTGGCATGATTTAGAAGGAGGATAAAAAAATGCGTGAGACACAAATTCTCTCTGTATTTTTCAATCTTTTCAATTGGTTTTATTTCTTTCTTCAGGGAAAAGAAAATTACAAAATGCTTCTAGAGTAGAACTATAGTCATATAAAATAGCCCAAATATTAGGAATAAATATCTTGTGCTTGGAAAGAAAAAAAGAAAAGACCTGAATATCCGCTAAGAAAATAACTTCTGTGTAGTTCTGTTTTAAATGCAAATCTTCCAGCTCAACATTTTCCTTGTCCATTTACCTCATAACAGAGAGCAAGGACAACGACAAAGATAGGGCCATGAAATCTTAGTTTCTGCGATTGACAGCAGAAGAGCCTCAGGATGCCCAGTGTACTTTCTCCTATGGTGAGCATTTCCTCCTTCCTGATGCAGATAATTGGAGCCCCATTCACACAGAACTTACCAGCACCTTCACGCCTACTCCAAGAAGCATCAACATTGCTGCTGATACTCCGGATTGACAATTGATTACGAAGCTAGAGACCATGCAGTCCTTTCCTAGTGCTTTCCCATTGCGTCCGGTCCATCCAGGCTAAGCACTGAGGGAAGAAGGCTTCTTCTCTATTCACACTTGAGAGAGAGAACTCCTACATGTTGCTGATCAAATCAGAGCTAAAACTTGATATACAAATGGGTTTTCTTTTCTTATTGACAAGTAGGCATTAACCAATGACGTGTACACAATATTGCTATTGTTAAACAACAGCATAGGCAAATATTCCATTCTACAGAGTATTTAGTGGATATCTTCTGTAAGAATGTGCCCATGGTTTGGAGGCTCCCTCTGATACAAAGTCACCCCAGGAAGGTAACCTCTATTCCAGTTATGACTGGTTGGGGACTGTCACTATCAGCTAGATCAGTTATAATGACTACTGAACCCCCAAATGTGTTCAGCTCTGTAAAATTGATTATCCATGACACATTTTAATATTTCAGCTGTAAAAAATGGGCATACGGTGGCATTCTGTTCCATCCAAGGTTTGGAAAGAAAGCAGTCAGAAATAGTTTTGAATTGACAAGGACGAGAGTCATAGTGTGGTTCACACTGTAGTTATTTTGCACACAAACATTTATTCAGGGACACACATATACAGAAAAATAAAAAAATTCCCTAATCTTAACATAGTGATATAAGTTATTTTTATTCAGGTAAGCAGTTTTGGCTTTTGAATATTCATGAAGTTCAGTGAGATTCAATGTTATCAAAGGACAAATGCTGCTGTATAAATGCAAATACTACCAGTTCCTGGAAAAGTGGCCAATCTGCAGTAGAAACAACTGCAACCAGTAGGTAATGTTAGGTGTCCAGGGAAAACCTTAAAAATAATGAGAAGAGACCAAAGAGGGCACTCAAGCGCAGGGGGCCTTAGGAGGATCACAGACGAAGTCCTGAGCTCCTAGTCTAAGTCCATACTTCTGGATTGCAGCTGGAAAATCAGAGATGGATGTATGACAGTAATTGGGGTGGGACTGATATTTAATTGATGCATTTGCATATATATGT
>NW_004524642.1:10906063-10908283 GCF_000260255.1 Octodon degus
CTTCCTTCCTTCCTTCCTTTCTTTCTTTTTTTTGTGGGACCAGGGACTGAACTCAGGACACTGCACTTGCCAGGCAAGCGCTCACTTCCTTCCTTCCTTCCTTTCTTTCTTTTTTTTGTGGGACCAGGGACTGAACTCAGGACACTGCACTTGCCAGGCAAGCGCTCATTCCACTCAGCCATCTCCCCAGCCCCTACATGTGGTTTCTGATGCTCCTTCTCCATTGTTTCTCTCTGTCCTTACTGGCAGCGCATTTTCAGTTCCTCTTCACTTCCCTGATGAGCTGATGGTGGAAGTGCAAGAAACTTCTCTTTGTATCTTCATCCCCTAATAATATTGTCCAGTTTTCTGGCTTCTTTCACTGTAGCCCAAGTAAGACATCAATAGTGAACATCTATGAAATAATAACTGCTGCTAACAGTGTATTTTAATAAGCACATACTATATCTCCATCATCTTATGAGCATTACCTGTTTTATAAATGCGAACAGGATCTTGTTTAGTTCAGCTACACAAGAGAATCCATATACTTTGCTGCCTTATTTTCTGCTTATTTTGTGCAATATGTGCTAAGACCGCACTGAAGATATGGAAACTGCACAGGAAGATTGAGATGATTAATTCAGGCATAATGTTTTGTTTTAGCACTTATGCTATAAAAATGGGTTATTTTTATAAATGAGAAAAAAAATGCATCATTTGTAGGGAAATGGATGCACCATGAGACCATCATGTTAAGTGAAATAAACCAGACACACAAGCTTATATGTCACATGATTTCTCTCATGAAATCCAAAATAACAATAAAAACCAAAATGAAAAACAAATAGCAGGAATTAGGGAGGGAGGTCATTTCAATAGAGAAAAGACTCACAAAATGGAGAGTGGGGAGGAAGAGGAGAGAAAGCTGATGAAAAAGGAATTGCTAGGCATTCTGTAGCTCCACCAACCTCCCCCCAGGAATGTAGTCGCTACATACTACAAACATGTACCAATAAAAAATAAAAACAGAAAAATATTTTTTTAAAAAACCATAAAATCTTACCTCAAACCTTTCAATCAAATATTTCATTAAATATAATCTCTAGGCAACAGCAGCAGCAAAACAAAGCTGTCTAGGTTGCACTTTCATGTCTGCACTAACAGCTTTCCATTTGAGCTCTTCAGGTTGCAGGGCAGCATCACCTGACACTTTCATTAGAGTGTGGGGTTCAGGATATTCATTATGACACTGAGATACCCTCTCACCCCAGAAAGAATGGCTATCATAAACAAATCACCCAACAACAAATGTTGGAGAGGTTGTGTGGAAAAGGGAACCCTTCTCCAGTGCTGGTGGGAATGTAGACTGGTGCAACCGTTATGGAAATCAGTGGGGAGACTCCTTAAGAAACTAGGACTGTAAATCCCATTCAAACCAGCTATCCCCCTACTGGGAATCTTCCCAGAGGAACTGAAAATGTCATATCATAGTGATATATGTGTGCCTATGTTTATAGCAGCACAATTTGTGATAGCCAAATCTTGGAAACAACCAAGATACCTGTCACCTGAGAAATGGATGAAAAAGATGTGGTATTTTTATAGAATGGAGTATTACTTAGCTATAAAGAATGATAAACTTGAAGCCTTCATATTTAAGTGGATGCTACTGGAAGATATACTCATAAGCGAAATAAACCAGATACACATGTGTAAATATTGTATAGTCTCCCTAGTATAGGAACTCAAAAGAAGAAATACAAATAGAAAAGTATAACACAATTTTTTAAAAAGTGAGAACTTGAGGATTAGACAAGAAAAAGAGGGCAAGGAGAAAAGTTAGGAAACATGACAGGGGCAAAGCCATACATGTATACACACAAGATGGATAAGGCAATGATCTTGAGAACTATCAGCAGGTTGTTGAAACTAGCAGTTAGTTGGTGAGATTCTCACCCTGACTAACTATATATGCTGATACCTGTGAACTGAGCGACTGCACTGAAGATCGCAATGTGTAATAGTGGGGTTATGCTCGGAACGCCTGTCATCCTGGTGTTCGAAATACATACTGCTTGTCATGACATACCAATTATGGCCAGACTGTATCTCAGTTAAATGTTTTTTTTAAAGGGTAATAAATGGAAAAAAGAGACAAGAAAAAGAAGTCACAGGACTGTCCTGCTACAATGATGTATATGGTTAGATTTCTAAATTTCTATGTAAAAATATGCAACT
>NW_004524642.1:10908383-10913240 GCF_000260255.1 Octodon degus
GAAAAGTTAACAGTTTTACTGAAGTTAATTATCTCAGATTTTCAAAATATTTTCTGTCAAACCAAAGTAAACAAGGAATGGCTTTAGTTGTTTTTGGTGCAGTAAACCACGATTGCATTTGTGGTGGGGTGATGGCTCAGGTACACACCACATCCTGACTCTTTTCCTCATCCTCTTCCCTCCCCTTCTCTCCTCTCACCCTCTATCTCTTGGTACTCTTTGGCAACAGTTTTGTCTCCCTGTTTCCAATTATATTTTATTTTGCTCTTTAATGTAGATTTTGAGTTTCACACATAAGAGAACTCAAATAACATTTGAGCCTGTGTGCTTGCCTTATTTCTGGCTTGTTAAGTGGGATAAAACAAAAGAATTCTGATATCTTTCATAAGATTATAAATCATACAGTGGCTGAGATGTTTACATTATGTTGAGTAGACAGACAATGTTTAGAGCCTTCATTAGTAGTCAGGTGTAAAGTTCCATTACCAAATCTGAAAAGATTATTAACAAATACTTTTGATCATAGGTACTAAGTATTATAGTCGCTATTTTCAAGAAAATTTAGTTTCCGAAGAAAGAATGATCTTACTAGTACCATGTATCTAAATTGTGTCAAATTTTACAGTGTTAGAAAAATGATGAAAACAATTGATTTGGTAACTATTTTCATGTACATTAAATCTTTAGATATTTTTTATAGGTAGGAAAGAGTCATAGTCAAATAATCTTACAATGTGAAGATGTATACAAAGAGGCCCAGCAGATATCTATCAGCCTGGCAGACAGGCTATGGGAAAGTCATGATAATCTCCTAGACCTCAAATCTTTTTCTCAAAAAAACCTTCCTTTTAAGTTTATTCATTTATTTATTTGATGCAGGGTCTTGCTATGCAGTTCAGACTCTTTGCAATCCTCCTGTCTCAGCTTCCCCAGTAGTGGGATTACAGGCATGTGCCCCCATGCCTTGTTCCAGTGGCTGGCTGGGTGAACCTTCCAGGCCAGCATGGCATGTGGTACCAGGGATCGAACTCAGATCCTTATGCTTGCCAGGCAGGCGCTTAGACCTCTAAGCTGTCCTACAGCCCCCAAATTTCAAATCTTATGATCTAATTTATTTTAACCTGTAACTAGGAATAAATAACTCAGAGTGTCCCTTATTCTTGTTTATTATATTGTCCCAACTGGAATTTGTAAGACAAATAATGTCCAATCACAATCCTGTGCTATTCATGTGACAGCAAATTGCTGCAACTTTCTTCCTAATCTGTAGAACAAAATGCCATTTCAGAGCACCTATTCTGGGCAGCTAGAATGTGTTCTTCTCTGAGTGGTGATCCTCACTTTGGCTTTTATGAAGTCTTTCATATGTGGTGTTGTTTAGTTTGCCTTTTAGATTGACAAATGCAGATATAAAGAAGATAGCTGGTGTCCTGAACAACAGTTTCACAGAAAGAATATTTATGGAATTTGGCTAAGCTGACAAGAGTCAGAGACATTTTCTTGGAACATGATATCTAACTTTACACTGTTTAAGATTTTACTAGAAAAAATGTGGCAAAAATTATAAGCCAAAAGTTCAGTGGTGAGTGGAGGGGCCCTGGGAGGTGGACCACAGCTCCTTCCAGACAGTGGAAGACATTGTGAATCAAATACAAATGTTATATGAAGTAAAATTTGAGTGAGGGCCTAGACTACTTGTTGTTGAGGACACTTCCGCAGTTCTGACATTGTCTTAAGATCTCTGGTCTCTGCTGAAGTATGTAAAGCAAGGTATGTGTTGCTTAATTATTCTTTTACTCCTATTGCTCTGCCGGTAATATATGAAGAATGGATTGCACACAAGTAGTGAGCAGCAGAACTGTTAGGCAGCTCTAGTGTTTGCTTAGGAGAGAAACGTACATCCTCCAGAGCAGTGTGGTGGAGATAGAACACGGAGAACAGCCCTGACAGAATCTTAGAAGGGTACCACGCTACCACAAAGAAAAACAAACTGGAGTCATTTGTAGGACAATGGATGTCAATTGAAACGATAACGTTAAAAGACATACATTAGACATTTAAGCTTAATTATAGCCTGATTTCTCTTATATGACAAATCCAAATTGTAAATGAAAACAATATAAAAGGAAGTAGGAAGACAGGCTTTTCTCTAATTGGAAGGAAACCAAGAGATGAAGAGAGGAGGAGGGAAGGGAGGCAAAAGGCTTGAAAGAGGAATGAATGAAGAAGTGCTACGGAGATGTACTGACTACACAAGGAATATAAATATATGAACTGCAAACATGTGCTAATAAAAATTTCATAAACCTTGTAGAAGTACTGGATGAAGGCAATGAGTGAAAAAGAAATATTAGGATAATTCCTCGGTAGTTGGTTTTTGAAATTACACTCTTCATTGATCAATTTTGCTAAGAAAGTACACAAAAGAAAAAATTTCATTAATATGACAGCACACACAAACTACAAGAGACATTGCAGTTAGTGGTAAAAAAGTAAGTGTTAGAGAGCTCACATTGAGAGATACATAATTACCCAGACTATTATGTGAGTCAGAGCTGTGATAGAATGCCGGCATTGGGAGTACTGAATTGCAATCCTACAGATCAGTGTGAGGATATTTTATTGCAAATGTCAGAAAAAGTTTGATTAAATTTATTAAAACAAGGGTTTTGGGGTTTAGCTCAGTGGTAGAGTGCTTGCCCAGTATGCATGAGAGCTAGCGTCCAATTCCCAGCCTTGTAAATATGCAGCGAAGGAAGCGAGAACATTTATTGGGAAAAATAATAGAGTCCAGAAGTTACAAGATGCTGTGTATTAATGTGGATCCTGGAAGCACACTTCCCAGATAGTCTCAGAAGGTAAGAAGTGAGCTTGAAGGGTGATGAATTCTAGATGAGTCCTGGCTGCTAGAACGAGTGGACTCCAACCATTCCTGTGCTCTCTTTCCCCTTGTCATGTGTAATTCCTTAAATACAGCAAAAGGAGGCCAAATTGGAGAAGGTGATTCCTTAAAAGGACAGCACACTTGTATTAAAAAGGGGAAATGAAAGTTGAACAAATACATGCTGTACTGGGAAGTTCTTACCTTCTTGTAATTTAGGTCTTTACTACAGCAGCCATTCAGAAGAGCAGCGATTCCTCTTGGGAGCACCTTCTCTTAGTGGTGACCTTGAAAAGGAGAAAGTAGTTGAGCCTGGGGCTCTCACCTTGCGTCTTTCTCTCTTCCTCACCTCTCACATTCTAGTGCTCATTACGCAGATTTGGTAATGACCACATACAGTGGCTTATATGGTGTTAACCTAGTAGGCAGCCGGGGACTTGGGAGCGACTTCTGTCTAGTATACAAATACAAGTCTGTTAAAATTAAAAACTTCAGTAAGGTGTTTTTATATAGGTTAGCCAGAAGTCAAATTGAATCCTAAAAGAATTGTTTCATGCTTTACAGTTCAAATTATGACTTTTACACACTGAGGTTTTCTCACCATGAGCTAAGTAATTTCCTATACTCATCCCTAAATGTTCTATAGTTACATTATTTTAAAGGAAGATATTTATAGCATTGTTGACTTACTTATCTTTCACAATAGTTTCACCCACTACACAGACAGTTCAACAGGATTCATCAGAACTTGCACAGTTCCTTGGGGGTAATATTTATAAGAGCTTTGTTTGTGGCCATTACTTCCCTGTCAGTGCAATTCTCTTCACGCCTCTCAGGGAAAAAGTCTCTTTCTGAACACAATTTTGGTTAAGTAATTTATCTCCAGTTGTTGTCCCAAATCCTGCATCAAATTACCTGAGTTGCCAGTCAAGTTCCCACATATTGATTCAGCAATCTCAGCCTCCTGTCCTGCCCAGCTCCAGCAGAGGGTTGATTGCTTTACTCCAAAATCCTTTGAAAAGTTAAATTGTTAACAATACAAATTCAGTGGAAATTGGGATAACTTCGCCTTAGCTTCAGTCTCTTCACCTTGAGCCCTGGGCATTTAGAACTCATCTCTGGGCAGCAGGATGGAGAATTGGAAAGGCAAGTGGTAATACAGTTACTGCCAGCAGCTACAGCAGTAGTTAGATGTCTACTTAGTCTGGGAGGGGTGCGGTCGATACGCAGGTGTTCACCTGCTTGCAAAAGCAAACAGAGGCTGATACGGAGGGTCAATTACACATAACCTGTACCCCTGGGTCCCTGCTTATGTCTAGATAAATAACTAGAGAAAAACAAAAATAAATAGGCCCAGAGAGTAAGGGAGCTTTTTCTTTAACCTACACCTTTGCTAAGATTTATCTGCTGTCCAAAGAGAAACATTTTCATATAATGCTAATTAGAGTCATTGTTCTGTGGATTATTTCCATAATAGCTAATGAAAAGCCTATCTGATTGCAAATATCGTACCTTTATAAGAAGGCACTAAACCCTTAAATAGCCTTGAGTGCTTTTTACTTAATGTTCAATTTGGAGCTAATATACCTTAGGAGTTAAGTGCTAGTGTTTAACCTGTTAAGAGACTTTAAGTTAACTTGGGTGTTTAACAATGAGCCATTCTGAAGAAAATAGCAAGTGAGCAGATATACAGGAGAGTGGGTCATAATTTAAAGTACTTGACTGGAAACAGGAATATTTTTAAATGGCATTTATGTAGGAAAGTCTTGTTAGAAGCTGGATATGTGAAAAAATTGGCTCACCAAGGAATAATACTGCATTGCATTGGTGTTCTTCATGTGATCAACAATGCTGAGTGTTGAGATTGTAAGGAGTTCATGTCTGGTCTCAGTTCACCCATCTTTTATTTTTTATTTATTTTTTATTTTATTTTATTTTCCATAATTTTATTGAGAAACAAATAGCAATGAGACAGC
>NW_004524642.1:10920491-10928846 GCF_000260255.1 Octodon degus
CTCAGGCTTTCACAGAGAGCAAATTGGTCAAGCAATGGCCGTGACTCATCCACATGGCTGACACTGACAAAGGATCTACAATCTGAGGTACAGGCTCTCAGGATAAATCCTGAGGGGATTTCACTGACCTTTTCAGATACAAAAGTTACATTTTTTGATATATAGGTCTTGCTTTATCTTGGTCTTAACCATCCAGCAGAAAAGTATAGAAACGAGGTATGAAAAGTGAAGCCATGTTAATATGCTGGTCTGTAGAAGGCGCAAGCCAACAGATTTGGACATTGCCAGTCTTGTGGACAATCCACTACTATTGTGGACTACTGAACTATATTGGAATATTTTGATGAATTCACGCACCTACAATATTTGGATGGCAATGGAATACCCATCTCTGATTAAACAAAGAAAGGAGATATAAATGAAGGGCAATTTTGTATCTCTATATACAAAATAGTTAGGATAGATATATAGCCACTTCTTCTTAATTCAATAAGAAGAAAGATTTGTACTAATAGTGTTTGTACAGGATATCATGTCTGCATCTTGTGCTATGAATGACTACTATAAAGACAACAATATGCAATGTATTAAGTGTTGTAACTCTCCCACCAACTTGTTTTGAAACTGTCTCATTGCAATTTTTTCTCAATAAAATTAATTTTTAAAAAAGGTATGTATTATGGATCAGTACCACTAGAAAAGGAGAAAAGGTTGCCTTGGGCAGAAGACACAGTGGACCAGGTTTGACAAAGCTTCCAGAAATCCTGCAGGGTTTGCTGGAGGGGTTTTCCTTGATAGGGTGCTCCTCATCTATTTCTTCCTCTCAGTAACTGGATGCAGACTTCCTGGGGAAGGGTCTCACCTCACTTTCAGCTGTTCTGTCAAGTACAGACAGACATCCAAGTGGACAACGGCTGCAGTCTGCCTGCTGACCACTATTTCTGTGGAAGGTCCTTCCTTTAGGGATGATCTGGGTGAGATATCTTCAGACCTACCAGCAGCATCTGCCTTCCACTTTTAGGATATGTGTAAATCTACCTGAATGACAGCTGCATCTTGTGTCAAGGTTTAAGGATTCCATAAACATTTATACCAAGTGTGGTATAAGTGACTTCACTGAGTTGAGTGTTTAAGCATTGTTGTTCATGGGCATTGAACCTCTTAGCCTCCTCCTAGGATTGGTTCTTGGCTTTTTTTTTTCCCAGCCCCTGAAGGTGATAGGAAATTCTTTGAAGACAACCAACAAGGCTTCAGGCTTTTATGCCTAATTTTTGGTTGATTACTATGTTAGCTGTTAGTTCTCTTTTAAAACAGACCATTAATAGGCTCTAGCCTAGTCATCCCACTCCTTTATCCTTGCATCTTTTAGGTTTTTTCCTAAACTGCAGCACCTACTCTTTACCTAATTTAGTATGTGGTCTTCCCATGAGGATGATGCCTTCATCACCCGAAGCACTAACTGCCATTTTGTTGGGCCAAAGCTTTCCAACTGCCCATGTTTGTAGCTTTATCATTGGCTGCTGACTGCTGTTGAAATCAGGCCCCACTAATGGGAATTCCTTGTACCCACTTCCGGTTCTCTGTGTTGAGGCAGAGCTTGAGGTGCAATGTGGTTGTGAAGGGGCAACTTGTATAAAAAATGTGGGCACAATATTTGCTCTTCTAGGTAAGAAATCAAAATATGAACCACATAACTACTCAGAGAACTTGGCAGGGAGCTCTGGAGTGGGTAATGACTCAAGGTCTTAGGGCTTTGTAGCCTCACCTGGCTTGGTCACTGAACATGGGCTTGGAAATGATGTTATCGCTGGAAATGAGGCCAAGTCTAAAGGGCTCTACCAAGTGTACTCTGCCAAAGCAGGGGTTCATCCTTGACAAGATGTCTCTAAACATCACACACATCTGTCTGCTGTAGAGTTCTTTTATTGATAAATTAATATATTAGCTATAGATATAAGTACATCTTAGATTTATATTTGTCATTTTAATTGTTTTAATGTATTTGGTACAGGATCTCATTACACAGCTCAGACTTGTAGTGATCCTCCTGTTTTCAGCCTCCCCAGTGCTGGGATTACAGGCATATGCCACCATGCTGGGTGTTGGTAGCCTGCTTAGCACAACTGGGGATGGGGCTGGCTTGGCATGTGGAGCCAGGGATGGAACCCCAGTTCCTGTGCTTCCCTAAGCAGTTGCTTAGCTATCTTGTCAGCCTTTGTCATTTTAACTTTTGAAGGTACTTGTTCATCTTTACCACTGTAATCAGATGTTTTCTTTTTCAAACTTTCTTCAGTTTCCTAAGTCAATGATAGCAAACCTTTTAGAACTTTCAGTGATGCTAAGAGCCCGCTGCAGCATGCATGACACAGCTTTGCTGCCCCTGTCCTAAATCAACATGATTTTTCTTATTTATACTTTTCCAGCATTGATATTTTCTTCCTATCCCACACTTGTAATGAGATTATAAATTTAATAGGGACAGTATTTTGGAGAAATTTCTGTATTCTATTTACTTACATAAAATGAGCTCTCTCTCCTAAAACTTGTCCATAATTAGGGCTAAAGTAGGTGGTTTTGCACCTCCTGGAAGAAACATAAGAAGAATATAACATACGGTGCACATTATCTAATAAAAAATAGCACCAGAAAGTTCTTTTTGTTCTCTAGAGCAGAATAAGAATTATAGGATATGTAAAGAGTGATTATGTAGGAAAGTGTTCTGTGGAGGAAAAACACAAACAAACAAACGAAATGAAAGAAAGATGGAGACAGAGCTCAGTTGCAGTGTGCTTTCCTAACATGTGCAAGGCTCTGGGTTTGATCCTACCTCTGTAAACAGGAAACCTGAGGGGCTGTTTTGTTCTACTTTGTATTTGAAACTAAAATGAGAATTCAATATAGGTGGCTACATCAGAGTACAAATAGATGACTTATTTAAATAAAGAAAGACAGAGAAACAGAGAGAGGCAGAGAGAGAGAGAGAGAGAGAGAGAGAGAGAGAGAGAGAGAGAGAGAGAGAGAGAAAAACAGAGACAGACACAGAGAGACAGAGAGACAGAGAAAGACAGAGACAGAGAGAAACAAGGAAAAAGAGAGAGAAAGAGAAGGAGAGAGCACATTGGAGCTAGTGGTTTGGGTGCATGTGGCAATCAGAATGGGTAAAAATTAATATTTTCTATGACTTAAGAAGGACACAAGTATCCGATACTGTGGGCTGAAGAGCCTTCAGTGGAGGGAACATAAGGAAGTATGTGGGCCAGAGCACCCATGTGGTCAAAGTTAAAACAAGAATGAAACAATAAGAACCGAGGTGGGATGAAACGGAGTCTGATGAAATCACAGTAAGAGAATCCAGGATCCAGAAAGCAAGAGGCAGATTAAAGAGATGGCAGAAATCTTTAATTGCAGCCCTACCTCTCCATATATGTGTGGGTTTCTTGTGGAAGGAGAACTAACAATAATAAGATGAAACGAAATTAAATGAATAAATAATAAAATGAAAATGCCAAACATGCCCAGCAAACCTCCACATTTCTGTGTACCAGCATGGAAATCAATGGCAAAATTAGATCAGATGTCGAAATAAATGTCCTCCACCTTCTCATTATTTGTGAAAAGTATAAATCACAATTATTTACACATCACTAGAAGACTTGGAGCTCCTCTGAGTCAGACATAACCCCTCATCTGTGTAATCCTTGGGATTGGCAGTCACCAGTCTTTAATGAGTGTCTGTACCTTTAGTGTGTGTGGGGGGGTCTTATTTTAATTTTGTATTACTTATAGTACCAAAAATTCAGCTTTGCAGAACAATGGTAATTTAGAAAATATTTATTACATTTCATTACACAATATCGTGTCTGATTGGCTAGGACTCAAAGTTCCCCAGACAACCTGTCCCAAACAATCTCCCTCTTGGGCCCCAGGCACCCTGCCCCAAACACTCCCGGCTTAGCCTCAGGCTCAGGATGGAGCACAACCCCAACTACACCCCATTCTGTGCCCTGATTTCAGCTCACTTCCTCTCGGCCCCATGCAGAAAACCATAGAAACTGTTCTCTGTTGACGTCGAAAGTCCCCCAGGTAGCCCTGCCAAGATTAGCTCTGCCCTGGCTGTACCAGCCCACAAATACCCTCCCACAGAACCCCTTAAAAGCCCTGTGTTTTGGCTTGCTTGCTACTGTCTTAGTCTGCTGGAGAGCCAGCCTGCTTACTCCTACTTCCACTAAATCGTCTCACATCAGAAAGCCTGCTCTGGTTGATTGCGTGGGTTTGTACCTAACAATATGAAGTAAAATTTCCTTTTCTGTGTGTACATCGATTCCAGGTATTTACAGAAGAAGCATGCTCAAAGTATTTGGACAGCTTTCAGAATTAGATGTACTTGCTCTCTTTTATTTCTCTGTATTGTAAATTCTTTGTACTACTACTTTCTATTTCATGTAAAATTATCACTAGGTTTACTTTTAGTGGTGAGCTTTTGCGATGATAATCACTTTTCCTTGCCCATATACTTATAAACATGTCTCTAAAATTCCTAAGAAAGGAAATGGGCCCAATGAGAAATATTTATTACCAATTCATTTAATACTTAATATTTCTTTATCAGATTTTTAAATATGAATGACACCATTTACTGGAACAGAAAATTTCACAAGGTTTTTACATTAATTCTTCCTCTAATTCTTGCCAATTTGCTGCAACAATGTAATTGCGTTGCCTACATTATGGTTAACAGGAAAGATTAGGGATGTAGCATTTTATTGTCCTTGACAGTTTGATGAATTGTGACTTTAAGTTAGCAAATGCCTTTGTTCTAATTGTCTCTTTTTCATTAAAGCTGGGAACTATACTTGGGTATTGGAGGACTCCTCTCCCCAGCTGCTTTTAACTTAGAGCTGTTCACACTGATGAATGTTCTCCACGAAATATTGTGCAGGCAGCTCATTGTTTATGTTCCATCCTTTCTATCATTTCAAGGCTAAAACTGATGGAGATCAATCAATACTAGAGTCCTGAAAAAATTGTCAGAGAAAGTGATTTAAGCAAACAGAAAGCATTTTCCTACTTTCTAAGAAGTAGACAAATGAGATAAAAGAATCATAGGCATTGTGTCATTGTGGCTGTTCATCTACATATATGTAAAATCTACGTGTGTGTCATACACGTGGAGGGCGAATCATCCATGGTTCATCAACTCTGTGGTTCAGCCCACTTTGAATCCATGGAGGGCATATTTAAATTTCTCATTTGCACAGGTATTAATTCCAACTATTTTTCTCCATGATTATTTATTCGCTCATTGAAAATTAATTTCATTGACTTGGCCTATTCTTAATGAGGACCAACAACGAGCCAGGATTGCCGTATTATACTCACTTGAAAACTAGGAATGCATAGTGCACACCTGTGACTTAAAGGAGAAGTTTATTTGGTTCGTAGTTGCGGCGTGTGGTCAGATGGCTCTGAGGCAGAGCTACCATGATGAAGTAGCCTGCTGTGAAGGGCAGCCACTTATGTCCTGGTGGCCAGGATTTGGACACAGAAGAGAGGAGTGAAGGATGACGACACCTCACAAGGCCTCGGTAACCCACCTCTTCTGACCACTTTCTAACAGCACATTTAGTAGAACACCCCCATGAGCCAACCCACTTCTATAGTTCCCAACTCTGGACACATGAGAATTTGGGGATAAATGCAACATTTTGTCCTTGGCCCTAAAATCACTCATGTGCCTCTCATTACACAAAACACACTTAGTCCATCTCTAAGAGCCTTCAAATGTTTAACAGTTCCAACACTGCTGAAAAATCCAAGTTCAGTCTCTTCTGAGACTCAAGACAAACTCTGAGCTGTGAGACCCTGTAAAAGTAAAAAAAAAAAAAAAAAAGAAAGCAAAATACTGCTGACTTACAATGGCAGAAGATAAATATTTCCATTCCAAAGGGGAGGGATAGGGAGAGAGGAAGCACAACTGAAACCCAGTAGGATAAACATTAAAAGATAAACTCTATCTAGCACCCAAGACAAGATGCAATGAGATGTGAACTGTAAGTGGCTTGGGCAGAACCACCAGTACATTATGGCTGAGTGTGGACATGGTTCTTTATTGGTGGGTTTGCCCAGTGCCTGTGGTCCTTCTCAGCAGATGTTCCTGTTCCTGGCATCTCCCACTTCCTGGAGCCATTACTGTACTTTACCTTTTCTCTAACAGCTTCATTCACTGCCCTCTCAGGGCCTTACCACTGAGTCTCCCATGCCTTTTTCTGTAATCTGGATGAAATTGTCCCTTACCTATCAGTTCTTGCATTCTGTGTGCCAGAAAACTCAGCCCCACCTGGGTGATGCCAAGATCCGGTAGTAGCCTGGCCCACTGAATCACGGCTATCAATGCATCTCAGAATATGAATGGCTGAATTTTGGGAAATTCTTCCCTAGTTGGCTCTGAGTGTGTCTGGATCCCTCGAGCTCTCTTCTTAAAGGAAAGTTTTTCAGTGTTTACTTTTACCCTTTAATACCCTTGAGCCAGTGAATGGTGAGGTCTCCTTGGTTCCTCAGAGGCCCTGGAGCATCTTTCCTATTGCTACGCTGTCAAATACTTGGTGCTTTTTAATGCTAATCTTTTTAGTAGCCAAGCTCTCTGCTGCTCCAACTTTGCAGTTGTTTTCTTTCTGAGGAAAGTGAAAAATTTTTATATTTGATTTTTGGTTTTGCTTTTCGGTATAAAGTGGGCTAAAAGTTGCCAGCAAGGCAAAAACCTGACCTTTGGGTGCCTTGTGATTTCTTCCTCCGGATTGATTAGCTCATAGCATTTATTTCAGTTACCTGAAGTCTTTGGACATGAGCAAAATGGGACAAACTTTCTGCCTGGGTATAGAATACATAGTTTCAAGTCCAAACGCTAATGGGCTCCTTCTTCCTAAGTAAGGATCCTAAGATCCTCATCTTTCCTGTTTGAATTTCTCAAAAAAAAAAAAATCTCCCTTCTACATGCCATACCTCCTTTTCCGCAACCTCACCAGTGTCTGTAATTGTGAATCAATCAATTTATCTATCTATCCATCTATCTCAGAACCCCCACCTCTTAATATCCCATTCAACTGTGGATTAATCCACTGTGTAGTACAATGGCCCCATGGTCCAATCACCTTCACAAAGCTCCACCTCTGAACACATAAGAGTATGAAAGCCATCCTTGTTCTAAACGGAAAGACCCAGTTGTGTACTATACCCAGTGTGTACAACAAAGGTAGGTGCACTATTCCAAATTCCTCAAGAGGTTGCATTCTGTTTGTAGGAGGAACCAGATGAAGGAGCTTGACTGCAACACTTTGTTACAATTTATACTATTGTTAACAACTTGGACTAAAATCTTTGCCAGGCTAAGAGAGCAGGTTTAGTAGAAGGATGGCTTTCACACACCAGTAAGACTGACTAGTGTGAAATGGGGAAGAAAAGATACCTTTCAGAATGCTTTTGTTTTTGCTAGGTTATAGAGTTTCATAGTAACTTTATTCTCAATTTGGGAAGAGCCATTGGAAATCTTAAGAAAACAATTGATGTGACAATTTCTAAGTGCAGAAGAGCTCAATGGCAGCATTAGATGTGAATTAAAGGAATGGGAGAGAAGGTATTTTAATTGTCCCATTTAGACAAGATGAAACTAAATAGTTTTATATATTAGAATGGAAATGGCAGAAGTGCCCATTAATTTAATTGGTTGTGATGAGTGTGTTAGAGGCTGTTCGGTGCCTCTTCCTTTCTCTTGACTCCGTGTGCCACCTGCTGCTTTTCCTCAGGTACTCCCTATGGTATAATCAATATATCACTGCTGCGTTTTGACTCACAAGAAAGCATTGCCTCTGAGACTGGGAGTCTTGTGAAAAATGTGTGAAACTCAATAAACTGAGGACTCTGATCAAGAAGAGCCAACTAAGTCTGTTCCTATAATTAAAAAAAAAAAAATGTTTCCTGGGCTTGACAACAAGGGCCTTCATGCTGAGCTACAGCCCCAACCCATCGTTTACATTTTATGAAAATATTTTTGAGGCAGGGCCAATAAATTACTTTGATCGGTCTTGAACTTCTGGTCTTTCTGTTTCAGCCTCCTAGAATGTGCTCCCTTGGACCCATCTCTAATGGGTTTAATGGAATTTCCATCAAAAACACTCAAGTCAAAGATAATACAGATGTTGGGTGAGTGGATCAAGATATCCTGAAAAGAGACACTAATGAATGATGGAATCTTTGAAAAAATATGCTTAAACTGTAGTGTTCAGCAGGGCTGGGGAGATGGCTCAGTGGAATAAGTGCTTCCCTGGCAAGCACAAGGGCCTGAGTTCAATCCCTGGTTCC
>NW_004524642.1:10929647-10947450 GCF_000260255.1 Octodon degus
ACATTTAATAGTGTTTGTCTAAACTCTAGAATCAGAGAAAGAAAGAAAGAAAGAAAGAAAGAAAGAAAAAAAAAAAAAAAAAAAGAAAGAAAAAAGAAAAAAAAAAGAGATAGTTTTCTACTTTGCAGTCTCTGTAGAGGATGAATTTAGGCAAGATATTTGCTCCAAACTATAAAATTACCTCTTATTATGAAGATAATATTCACTTTCCCTTTGGGTAAAAACCGTATAGATGCAAGGTTATTTCTCTATCCCACCTATCTTACTATCCTACTGTCTTCAAGTTTCATTAAAATGATTTTCTTTTTTTCACCCTGTAGAGTGTGCAGAGGGTAGTCAAATTTCTTTTGAATAACAGGCAACCATGAAAGCACATGTATGGTTCCAGTCCAGAGCATGTGTCTTGGAAAATGGCAGGCGTAAGCGATCTTCCTTCCTAGGAGAAGGGAGGGAAGTGGGAGCTAGTTCAGCTGTCCTATGAACTTTTGTTGGGTGAGTTAGCCATGCCATTCTGAGCTCTGTATGGACTAGTTCTCTGTAGTGTTAGCTTAGTTACATATAGTGCTTCAGGATCAGGACAGAAAAATCATGATATGAAATTTTAGCGATGACTTTTGTGGGAAAGAAACAAGCTTAATGGAGTTGCCAGTAACTAAGGAGAATCAGGCAGAGATTAGGAGAGTTGGACAGCATCAGGTATAGGATAGCTTTGGAAGTGGAAAGCATTTCATTTAACATACATGTTCTAAGACCAGAGTAAATTACAAAGAGGAGCTCTTCTGCAGCTATGTCTGATGGTGCCTAAAAGAGATTTAGGAATATTACAAAAACTAGCAATATTTTGGTGGCGGGGGTGGGGGGAATGAATACATTTGGAGATTAAATGTACCAGGAATAAACTAAGACAAGGCCTGCTCCAAAATGCATCCAGTCTCATTGACTGCCTAGAATACAGTTAATTGTCTCTTTAATGAAAAGTGCAGAGAACTGAATACATTGATGGGAAAAATCCAGATTATTGCATATAAGGGAACTGTGAGTGAATCATTTCCATGGTTATTATTCATTTTGTGGGGGGTAGATTCCAGAAAAGGAAAGGACTCTGCACTGCGCTTGATCCAGTATCCTGATTTTTGATTAATGTGGATATTGTGAGTACACAGCTCTGGGACCTGATGTATTCATTGTGATTCTTTGTGGCAGTGTTTCTATTAGCCAGAAGTGTTAACTTCAGTCTGATTGTGAGATAAATCTTATCGATTGTTATAATGTTGAAGCACTGTAACTTCCCACTACCAAGGCAAACAGGGTCCTCTCGTCATCCCAGCTTCATGCAGGAAGTAGCGCTATACAGCAGTTTCTCACATTGGCCAGTGAACAGTCATTGCAAGTCACTAGTACGTGGAGAGTCACTGTGAAATTCTGAGCCTTGGAAAGAAAAAAAAAACTGTTGCTCTCATAATGCCACATTCCACTACAATGACTGAACAAGTATCTGTCATGAGTGATGTGTTATACAGAGCCCTTGCTGTTTCCTTTCTCTGTATCCCTTTAATAACAGCTTCGAAATCAGTTTGTCTTTACCTGACAAGTAACGCAACATGTTCTCATTCTCCCAAGCTTCTTTGGGACATGTCATCAGAAATTGGACAAACCTGAGTATGAGATGGACCAATAGATGGATCTACACATTCTAGGATATTGATGATGATTTGACAGTGGCCATGTTTGAAAAAAGTCTTTATATTACATGGAATTAAAATCAAAGTGACCACCTATGAATGAGACCTTCAGTGAGCATAGGCTCTGCCACATGCCTTGCCTTGGCAAGTTACTGGACTATAATCTCTAGTCATATTTAAGTCAGTTGCATAAAATTTATTGGCCTTTGCTTCCCACTGAAATAAGGAGGCCTATCAACTATTCGGCCTGTCTGATACTGGAGAAAATGGAGTGTATAATTGGAGATTTTATAAAAATCTCTATCTCTAGACAAAAATTTCTTATCATATGAGACTGACAGGACACAGTTTTGAAAAGCTTCTCAAATCAGTAAGTATCACAAGCCCTATTTATGGGTTTCCAATTATTTCAGACTCCAAATTCCTAGAACCATTCTTATATTTGTTCAGTACATTATAAAAACAAACAAAAGCAAAACAAAAGATAACATTTATGTAAAAATTTCCACTAGTATTCAAGTACTTTTGGGCTTTTGGACTTGAGAACCTTATTCTGATATTTGGCAACAGCTGATATCTCATATTTGATCCTACTGAAAGCAAGTAATTTTCATTAAAAGATTTGTTTTTCTTGCAAGGCCTCTGTGCTGAACCATAAAGCCCACAAGAAAAGGTGAGCATAAAAATAGTTGAAGATGTGTACAATGCAATAGATCTCCCTACGTTTTGGAGACTTAGTCTATTTTTTAAACAAGTGACTCACTATTAATTTCTTACAAGTTGACCTGCCCATAGTTTAGCCATGCTGACTGCGATCACAGTCCAGGTCTTGTGGACAGGATTTTACAAATTTGGTATAGATCATGAACCACTGATAAAAACAAACAACCCCATCTACAAGGAGCGTAGACCTTATGAAATCACTTAACCATCTGCTAAACATAATCATGGAAAAAATATTGATATTTTACAGCACTGGTGGTTCCATGCAGTAAACTTTAGCTCTCTTGATCATAAGTATCTTTTTAAGATTGATCAAAGTAACCATCTACTTACATGCCTCATATGTCTTCTTGATTAAATATATGCTCTTGCTTTGAGCCACTTGTGACTGGTCTGTGAAAGTCAAAATAGAACTGTCTTTAATAGCTGCTTCTATTGAAACAGAACAACTAAATCATGAATTGAATCTTCAAGTTACACATGTATATTTCCATATGAAGCGACTACATTAAGAGAAATTATTCACACTGAAGCGGCCAATCAGATTTACATTGCCAACATTGCTATGACTGCTTGTTGGATTCAGGCTTGAAGTTACTCTGGTAATTGAACTGCCACAATTGATTGCAATGCCCCATGGGAAGAATCATGATATTCGTAGATTTCTCTGTTCATCCTCTGTTTAAGCTTGTTGATTAATTTCAGTAGCAAAGTTGGGTAGGCTGGTGCCCGATGTTATTCAGAAGTTACACCCTTCTGTAGCTCTTCTATTTTGCTGAGCATCTGGACACCCAAGAATGATGCAGCAATAGTAACCCAGGAGCATCTGAGGATAAACAGTTTGATTCTCTTTAATACTTCTTAAATATATGTTTGTTTTGACAATGATATATAGATGATTCATTTTTTAATTTTTAAAATTATTCATTTAATTATTTATCTATCTATTTATTTGGCACAGAGCCTCACTATGCAGCTCAGACCTGTAGTGATCCTCCTGTCTCAGCCTCCCCAGCCCTGCGATTATAGGCATGCACCACCATGACCAGTTTTGGGGCTGGCATGGCCTTCCCAGGGTTCTAGGGCTGGCATAGCATGCAGTATCAGGGATCCAACCTGGGTCCTTGTGCTTACCAGGCAGGCACTTAGATGGCCGAACTATCTCACCAGGCATGGATGAATAGTTTATGACCTTGGTGAATAAGAAATATGTGTCACTCAGACTGTGGCTACCTGTAGAACTATGACCCTGGGTGGCGGCTCTGCCTCTCATGATTGTACAACCACCATCTTCTTTACCCCAGTATTGCTTTGATAACCAAAGTGTGATTCCTCATTTCTTATAGAACATTTTCTCCCATAAGCCTGGCTTATAAACAAAAAGAAACAGCAGACTTCAATTAAGCATGAGTAGCCCTGATTGCTAAATGAATGTGGTGGGGATAGACTTCCGTGGCCAAAAAAGAAAAAAAAGAAGCTTTTTGTAATTGTTTAAAGAAGTAGATTTCTATCTGTATTTGCTTCAGAAGAACTCTGGCAATTACGCAAGAAAGTAGATCTTATTTCTACCTGTGGATCATCATTTGTTGGTGGAAAGACATAGCAAGCCACCAAGGGCAAGAGGGTGCACAGATGAAAAAAAATCACTGGAAGGCTCTGAAGCTCAGGCCACAGTTGCTTCTGTGTTTTGGCCACTGGCACAGCAGTTTTGAATTGCTTCAGCAGCAAAACAGCCTGATACCAGAAGCTGAGCACAAAGTTCTCCAGCTGCGTTGGCCCCAAGCCTCTCTGTCTTCCCAGCGCCAAGAGCATGGAGGAGTCCTGCTCTCCACTACATCCCTGCTTGTACGTCTCCCCAATAAACCTCATTTTGTTTTCTATCTAAGCCCATAGTGCCATGCTGTCTATGTGTCCAGGCATGACAAATGCCAATGGAAAATAATATTAGATCTTATTGCTACCTGTGGACCTTTGTTTATCTTGATGGTAGGGAGGAGGAAGATCTATTAAGAGCCTAATAGGAGCCATAAGATTTGTCCACATTATTTCAAGTAGATGAAAATAATTTAAAACCTATGAATATGTAATGCATATCTTAAAAGGTTTCAAATGTAAGATGTAAATGCATTGTAATAGGCCTGTGCCTTAGAAGACAGAGAAAAATATTACAAGGCCTTTCGTGCATGTAGATAACTCTGCTTCTATTACCATTAGATTATAACTGTAAAATCCATATATGAAGTACAATAAATCACAGTGCAGAGAGTTTCAGCTCAGTGAACAATATTTCCAATAAAAGCAGTCTTACATACTGGAGAGGAATACGCAAGTTTTCTTTCCAATGAGCTTTCCATAAAGATGCATACTTACTACAGAGCTTGCAAGCTCCTGGCTACAACCTCAAACGTCATTTTGGTGGTTACTGTGAGACAAATGGTGGAACTGATGTTTCCCTACACAAATAAACAGAAGCTTTACAATACCACTGCAATCTTGTGAGTTAGGAAATTTTGTTTTGTGTTTTGGGAGACCAAAACTCATGGTAAATAAATAATAGATCTTGTTAATTTCAAACGTCTGTACACCTTAGCATGTTTTAAAGTATAAAACACAGATGGGGAGTTACAGAGGAATGTTACATCATGAGAATTCTGCTACAGAGAAAAACAGAAGGAGTCAGTGGGTGTGAAAGACAGAATGTGGAAAGCTTCTTTGAAAAAGAGAGAGGTCTTAAAAGTCACTAGAAGCAGAACTTTTAGGTAAAGAATTCAGTCTTAGAGACGATTATGACAGGCGGAGCTGCTCTTCACTCTAGACACTTTGAAATAACTGAAATTGTAATACTTCTCACCACTGGACTTATTAAAAATGCATTGGGAGAAAAATGAATACTCCTAATATGGAAAATCAGAAATAGTTATAGATAATGTAGCTCATGAATCTTTAGGAAGAAACAGAACATAGAAGAGAGCTGGATTTTATCTCAGTGAAAAGATAGAGTCCTTCTTCAATCTTAAGGAAATTACTAAAATTTTAGTGGCATAACTTCAGAAATGATGAACTGCAAGACTCAGAGGACCAATGGCCACTGTCCTTAGCAGGATCAGAATTGAACCCGAGGCAAAGTAAAAGTTTAAATGTGCTGGTGATCCTGGACTGTTGACTGTTAGTGTGAATGAGCCCATTGCACTAGGAAGTCGTGAAAGCCCTTTGACATGATAAGGCACTTAGCAATACTATTCCTGCTCAATTCTGTGACTTCTGCAGGAGCACGCAGTCTGAAATTATAAACTGAGTAGAGAACCAGAGTACCCACATTTCCTTGACGTCATTTGGGACTGTTTTCAAGTGAAAAGGAAACAATACTACTAAAATAAAAAAGGTACCTCTTAAAGTGGAAACCTCTTAAAAATCAGATATCAACAATTACTTATTTCTTGGGATAAAAGCATTATATTTACAAAGTATTTAGGCATACTAAAATATGGACAAATGTCGAGCTGTGTACCCACCAACAGAAGTAAAATATAGAATGCTTTCATCACCCGAAGCCCTAATTCCCTTTTCATCTTCAACACCCTTTAGTTGGGAATATTTATATCCTTCCTGTAGGAATTTGCTTACATTAAGTAAAGCAATATAACTGGAATTACAAGATACCTGTGCTTTGTGTATGATCAATTTCATCAAGCATAGTATTTTCAAGGTTGGTGTATGTTGTAGCGTGTATCAGACCTTTACTCATTTTACGGCCAAATGATACATCATTTTATGTGTCCATCACATTGTTCGTTACTGGTTTATCTCTTGGTTCATACTTTGTGAGCTTCTATCTTTGGACTGTTGTGAATAACTTTTAGAGGAGCCATAAAACTGTTTTGCACAATGGCTGTTCCACATTATTATTATTATTATAGGAATTTTCAGTTGGGATAACCACATATAAGATGCCAATTTCAGTAAGTGCTCACTCATACTTGTATTTTGTTTGTTTGTTTTTAATTATAATTACCTTGCAAGTGTGTAGTATTTCATGTGATTTGTAATTTTCATGCTTTTTTTCTGTTTTTATAGTTTCACTGAAGAAATATTTTTTCAAGTTTTTAAAACCATATTTGAATCATTATGTAGTTTGTCATTTGTAAGAGTTCTTTATCTCTTCTGAATATTAAAGTCTTATCAGATGCATGAGTTACAATTTTGCTCCATTTTTCAGTAGTCTCTTGAATTTCTTCTTCTTCTTTTTTTTAAATGCATTTAGTACAGGGTCTATGGGATCTCACTACACAGATCAGACTCTTAGTGATCTTTTTCTTTTCACCTTCCTAGTGCTGGGATTATAGGCTCAAATCAGGCACTTATTCTACTAAGCTATGTCACCAGCTATATAGTTTTAATTTTTATACTCAGCTCATTTATTAGTTTTTACTAGTTTGTGAGTATGTTGAGAAATAGGGATCCAGACTGATGTTTTTGCATGTGGAAATCCAACAACATCATATATTTATAACACTATTGTTTCTTTATTAAATGAACTTGGCAACTTGGTCAAAAATGTTTTAGCCATACATATATAGGTTCTTTTCTGGACTCTTAATTCTCTGCCATTGGTCAACATTTTTTATCACACATATTTGACTATTGAACTTCAGTTGGTTTTGAAATTGAGATACACGAACCCCCCCAATTTTGTTTTGATAAGATTATTTTACCTAAACAATGTTTTTAAAATTTGACACAAATTTGAGGATTGGCTTGTAATATATGTTAGTGCCTTAAATGGAAAGATAAAGACTGCCATAAAATGTATATTAGTAAAGATACATTAAGAGTTAATCCATAAGGGAAAATAAATAAATGTAGAAATATTAAAAATCTTACAAATTCTATTCTGACTATAATGAAGTTAAGCAAGAAATCAGTTAACAGGTAGAAAAGAAGAAAATTCACAATATATGTGCAGGATATTAAAAAAGCATTTTTTGTAATGATCAGTGATTCTAAGACATAGTCGTAAGTTAAATTCTAAAAGATGCATAAAAACAAAGACACAACATCCAAACTTGTAAGATACAACTAGGCAATAATACAGAGAGCTTATACGTACCTTTCACTGATTCCCTTAATTACAATATTCATAGCTGTAGCCTAGTACTGTAGTTAGGAAAATGATACAACTAACTGAATTTACTCAGATCTTACTGTTTTAATGTGTGGATTTAGTTTGGTGCTATTAAATTTTTCTCTTATATTTATAAGAGAAAATAAATATAAATATCTTATAAATATCTTATATTTCTGTGATAACCATAACCCTCAAAACAGATAAAGTCCATCACAAGGACATGCCATTACAGCCATATTCATAAAATCCTATTCCCAACTTCTTAACCTCTACAGATCTTTGATTTATTCCATTGCTATAATTTGTCATTTAAGAGATGTTGCGCATGCACAATTACAGCGGGTGTGAGATTGTAAGATTGGATTCTTTACTCAGTATAATTCCTTTGGCCACATTGGTGTTGTGCTTATCATTATGGTATCCTTTTATTACACAGGATGTTCTTGTGATGGATGTGCTAAGGTTTATTTGTCCGTAGATGACTAGAACTCTTCTGAGGCTACTATGACTACTTCTGCAGAAGTTTTTGTATGAAAATATGTTTTTCTTCCTTTGGGATAATTACAAAAGAGTGAAAAATATTGGCTTGTGTGGAAAGTGTGTATTAGGTTTTGGAAAAAACTGCTGTTCAGAGCAGTTGTAGCATTTTACATTCTCACCAGCAATGTATGAATGATTCATTTGGTTGAGGGATTTTGATATCTTCATTGCTGTAACAAGTCAACTGCAGTGGAAGTCAAGCTGACCGAAAGGAAAGAAACCTCAATTTTTTTTTCTGAAAAAAATTAAACAAAACAATCTGACAAAAAAGAAAAAAAAAAACACAGAAAAGAAAAAGAACAACCTACATTAGCTTTCACCCACAATCTCAAATCAAAGATCTTTTTTAGCCAGTACACTGGCTTGTCAACATCATTTGTTCAGCAGACTTTGGTATCCATTCTTCTGTACAGTTTGGGGCTCAGCTAGCTCTGATCAAATGTGGCAGATAAAGGAATGGAAGGAACGAAATTATTAACTCATGACCATAGTGGGACTTCTTCAGGTTTTTATTGACCCCATCACCACCTAGTTCTTGTTTATTCTTTTCATTCTCATTGCTCACTGTCATATTTTCAGTTATTGTCATTGCATGCCATAGGCTAAAGTAAGCCAACTTTATCTTGTCCGCAAACAGAATCAATTCACAGGACTTTAGGAACTGCCAAACTGTGGGTACATTTCCAAATACATTGCTGCTCCAGCACTTTTTCTGTCTTGTTTCAGTTTTTGTTTTAAGATATTGTAGTTCTCTTTTTGCCAGCTATGTATGATGTTTGTAAGTGTTCAGGGTAGACAATGGCTAACGGATGACTGACTTCTGAGTGACAGGTGTCATGCAGCTGGTGCTCTGATAGTTGAGAGTACAAGTTCTGATTGTGAAGATAAATAATCTTCACCTACCAAATTTGGGGTGTACTTTGGAACCAGAACATATTCGCAAGCCTTTGAAATGACTCCCATTGCAGGATTTAGGAGCTTTATATTCTTCAGTTGGAAACGATTAAGTGAAAAGCTCGCAGAGTAAATCTTTTTATTAAAAACAAAATTGGAAATTCCATCCCTATTTTGCAGCTGCTGGTGTAGTTCCTGTTAGCTTGCTGTTGGGTGAAGAAAATCACTGCAATTTCAGAAAGTATAAGCTTAAGTCTTGATATATTAGGGTGGTCACATTCCTTTGGCGATTCTAGTGTTTCCCCAGGAGAGATGTTTAACCTTGGCAAGCAGCCTCTTAGGTGCTTTTCCTAGTGGTTTGTGCTAAGAACTGATTTACTTCATTAACCTTTCTGAATAATCATCTCAGACTGCAGCAGGCATTAGGAAGGACACGGAACAAAGTGACGCTTACAGGAGCCTTTCAGCAGAAGGGGACAATGACATTGCATTTTGGTGTTCATTGTTTAGGTTCTATCATACTGGGTGTCTTCCTTTTCTCTTTGAATCAAACATTTCTTTTCAACAAAATTTTAGGATTTTCTTTTCTTTTTTAGTGTACTGCAAAGTGCATAGAACTTCAACTCTATAAGATTAGTTTTGTGTGCAAATCTACCACTTACTAATTATGTGATTTAAGGAAATATATTATAGCTCAGGCATAGGTTCCAAATAGAAATGTAGTGAAAAGCTATCACCACGAGTTTCATTCTGTCTTGAAATATATTTGTATTTTGTATATTTTGTACATACATATCATAAATTTAGGTGTAGTTTAATGTTTAAACACATACCTACTTTGTAACACAACATTCAATATAAAAGTGTACTATTTTTATGTATATGTAAATTATTAGAAATGTAGTTATTTCTTCCCTAGTGGGGAAAGGGAGCTTAGAAATATAAGTAAAATCTCAAGAGTAGTTTAGAAACACTTATGACATTGTCTACTATATCCCTACTAATGATATCTCTAGGTAGATTGTAGAAACCAAGGATACTTTGTATTCTGGTTCATAACTATGCTTTGCAGGTTGTCTTTGAGGTTCCTAGGACTTTGTATTCACCATTTTGGAATCTACATATAAATTGCAGTGTACTGTCAATTTTAGTATAGTCAAATACATTTCAAAGCCAAACATCATGATGTTTAAAAAAGGACAGAGAACAATTATATTTGACAAACAATTTTTACATGACCTGAAAATGTCTTAGGATTAAAAATGATCCTTTTATACTCTGATTTGCTTGGAAGTGTTTGTTTAGTTTAAACTTGTGAAAGCACTTTACTTTTATGGGCTGATTGGAAAAGTTGGAAAAGTTGTAAGGCAGGTCTTGCATTAGTTCTCTTTACTAAAGGGGATGAGAACTCCCAGAATTACCAAGTTTGCGCTGAACATATTAGAAGTTGTGACAGGCAACGTTTGTAATCATTTATGCAATTTTCCTGCATACCCAGGGTATGGAAGATCTTTCAGCTTTGGAAGAAATACAGATTTGTTGCCAAAAACACTTGACATTGTTGTAAAGAAATGTCTAGTGGAGAAAACAGAAAGTACTTATATTTTCCTTCTATTTAGCATAAAACATAAGTGTTCACATGTTTTTCATATTTTCTAACTAGGCATGTGGAAATTTTTCTGACATTCAGAAGGCAAATAATTCACAGTGACAATCTAGGAAAAATCTCAAACTGTGAGTTTCAGTTGATTGTAACTTATACACATTTTTATTTCAATTCATTGAAAGTACCCGTTTTTCAACGAAAATTTATAAATTGTGGGAGAGTTTAAAAAACAAATACTTTAAGGTCAATAAAGTTTTCAGCATATAGTATATTTCTCTGATTGTCTTATGTGGAGGTTCACTTGATGGCCCTCCAAACTGCCACCCCATCCTCATTTTGTTCAAAGAGAATATTCTAGAATTTAAAACTCTGAAATTTTAAGAGTAGTACAGAAGATTAAAGTAATTTTGGCAGATTGGTTCTCAAAATAAAACACATAAAAGAAGCACTATTTTCTGAATAGAACTGGAGCAGTTTTGATGTTCTCTTTCCAACAATAAATAACTTGTGAAGACGGGGTAGTACCCTCAAAGCCTTTGCTTCTTTAACAGAGGTCCCAGAACATAACAACCTCTGTTCTTTCAAGTGAAAGATTTTTATCAGGTTTGAATTAATTCATAAGCGCTCTTGGAGATTAGTAAAAAAAAGGCCACCTCTCACCCCTGTAAGGGAAAGAGAAAAAAATATTTTTTTCCCTAAGCTTAGAAAAGATGAAGAATGGGCTCTTCAATCCCTAAGTGGAGTTCAATGTTTGATTTCTATAAATCCAGTAGCTACGGGTCAGGTCACTGCTATAGCGTGCCCTACCACACTCCCACTGCGCGGACACGTACACTCGTGCACGCGCATACATAGCTAATCTATTTTTGTTTTAGCCAGCTTTCCAGTGTGAAGTCGTAAAGTGAAAAGCGCCTGTTACTAGTATTCTAATTTAGCTATCTATTTGCTTAAAAATAGACACATATTAGTAACAAAATTAATATATATATATATATATATATTTCTAAAATTTACAACTATCTGGCTTTGAATATATTTAACCTCTTGTGCCTGAGTTTTGCATTTCACTTTTCAATAGACATTAGAGGCTATTGTCATCATCACCATGTTACTAGTCATCAGACCATTATTATTACCAGCATAATCATTATTGTCATATTCTAATATTCTGTTACAATGGATTATATTAACTTTTTACCTGAATGCAGTATATTTAATAGAGGAAGGTACATAAATTTCACATTGTGTTTAGACATTTTTTTCCCCTCGCAAATACAGGAGATTGACCTCAGGGCTTTCACTCTGAGCTACAAGTACCTTAGTACCATTTTAGTCATTAAAAAAAAAAAATTAGACAGAGGTCCTAACAAAGTTTGGTTTTGAGTTTGCTGTCCATTTGCCTCAACTTTCTAGAGGGGTCCTGACAATGTCACCGCTGGCCATTCACTATACAGATATGTACCAATAACATGTATGAAAATATTAACTGCAGCAAATAAAAACTAATTATAGTTTCTTCATTGGCTTTCCACTTTGGGCACTAGGTGCAGCACACACAGGAATGAGTGTCTGGGTCACACAGAAACAGGAATGATTTCAGCTATAATACTAAACTGTGAAAAAGCCACATCTAAAAATACATGTGAACAATTCTGTGTACAAGTAGTTAAAAAGTAGATATAACATACACACACACACACACACACACACACACACACACACACACGAGATAGACATCAGCATGGCATTTACTTTCAAGAAAAATAGTTGAGGTTTCATGCTATACAAAATCTGTGCGTGCACGTGAAGTTCAAGCACTAGGCTGCACGCTACAATAGTACACTTGATACGCTGCGCAGTTCACTCTTTATTTGGAAAAAGAGGAGCGATAAAAGGGGCGAGAGATCGAAAACAGAATTTCTGCTTTAGCGTTGCTGCGGTGCCTACTTGCGGCTCTTATTTCTCATTTCAGCTTCCTGTTTTCCAAGTTATTGATGTTTCTTTAATTTTATGTTTATGAATTTGAGAATCAGCTTTCCAAATTAGTCTGACTTAATCTAATTAGTATTGTTTTATCTCAAATTCTTTTGAAAAAGAGCTGAATCTGATACATATTTTTCATTCACTGCCAAAGACTGAACTGTATATATATATAGGTATAGATATAGATAGATATAGATATAGGGATATGCTATTTTTTTCACATGAGGTAAAATTTGCCAGAAACAAAACCATTCAACATCCTAACACTTTGCTCTTTGCATGCACTGTATATCTACCGTCTTAGAAAGTTACTTTAATTTACCTGAGATTTATTTTCAGGTAAATACACACTTTCTGGATATCAGGGAATTCTACTTGCATAAATACAGATACTAGTCCCCTCTAAATCTTAGCTCCTTACCTCATTGTATTAAGTTATATTGAAGCCATTTTGCTTGTGCTTGTGTTTCTTTTATGAGAATGGGATGCAGATTTTTAAGATAATTTTATCAGCAGCCAAATTTCCTTTTAGTTGTAGCCTTTACAATTTCCTTTCTCTGAATCCTTATATTCTCTGGCTCAGCAGTTTATCCTCCACTCTGTTACTTTCATTGTTTACACAGCTGTCAGGAGATGGATATGATTGAGATTCAGGTTGCACAGAACCAAAGAGAAACGTTCTGCATTCAAACTAGGCAGCATACCTGCATTTTCTGCTTTACTCTAATTCGCAAATGAATACATAAAGCAACACTGTTAAGAAGAAAAGATGCTGTAGTGTGCCCTGGAAAATGCTTCCTCTTTTATTAGAGTGTCCTGTCATTTTAATTAAACAGAACTTCATGGAATCGTTTGAATTCTCTGTGTATGTTGGTTCGATTTCCTCAGCACATGTCTGTTCATTTGCAATAGGTGGGTCTTGATTTAGAGTTCTACAGAATTACTAAATCTATCAGTGATCATCAGGGTTTTTTAACCCATGCCTGATATTTCCACAAATTCTTGGATTCTATATCTTTGCTCAGTTGTGTGTCGTTCTAGATAATTTTGAAGGTTATCTAAAATTAAGACACTAAAGGGCATAGAAGAGTGTTTCCTTTTGCTGAGTAGTAAACACTCAGTTTTTTTCTGCTCAGATGCCTTTGGATTTATCCTTAACCCTGTCCATTCTTGCAGTACCTCCCTTGTCTGTTGTGCTCTTTTATCTTCTTTAAACATTGGACCTTAGTTTTCTGGGACTGTTCTGTTCATATGGGCAGAGAATCTAAAATGCCTCAAAGGTGTTTTATTTTTTCCTCTGGCAAGGACCATAGCTAATAACTGATCTTATTCTATTTTATTTATGTATGTATTTGGTTGTTGCAGGGTCTCACTACACAGCTCAGACTCCTGGTGATCCTCCTGCTTTCAGCCTCCCCAATGCTGAGATTACAGGTATGCACCACTATGCCCAGACTCTGGTCAGCTCAGCCTGTCCTGGGGGCAGGACTGGCGTGACATGTGGTACCAGGCATCAAACTGCAGTCCTTGCACTTGCTCAAGCAGGTGCTTTAGTCTGCCAAGCTATATCACCAGTCCCTAATGACTGATCTGGTGACAGTCCACCTCTCAATTATCATGCCAGAGTTCTGTAGTCCAAGGCTGAAAAGACCTTCGTGGGATCTCTGTTTACAGTTGTACCCTTTGCTAGCTTCCTCCCATCCCCTTAGCAATCAATCCCTCCTGAGAGTTCTTTCATAATCACTAGCAAAGGACTCCTCTTTTCAGGTTGTTCCTGGGAAACTTAACTGGGAAAAAACTGCATGACTAATTTCTTGTAGCCTATGGAAACAATGAAGTTTTTAGGGAAAATGGTTCTTAGTAAAATTCTAAAATACTTCCATAGTAATATTATATTAGATTGAAACTTTCTTAAAATTAAAATATTTTAGGAACTAAGAATGATTCTTTTGACTTTGTTTTTAACAGAATCAATGAAAAATTGTGGGGGGGGGATAAAAAAAATAGGTATCCTGAACATATGCTTCTTAATTTGCTTACTATTTTATAATAAGTTTCATAGTTTTCTTTGGCAGGCAGAAAATGCTATCTTTTTTGGAGGTGGGGGGAGTATGCATTTAGAATTAGCTATCTAGACTCAGTTTAGATGATCCCTATTTTGTTGGCAACATCCAACGCATCATAATCAGGAGCCAGTCAAACATATGCCTTCTTCTCTCCATCAGGCCTGATTAGGGTACTGACCTTGGCAACATCGATGTCATATGGCTTATTTACAGCTTGTTTGATTTGGTGCTTATTGGCTTTGACATCCACAATGAACACAAGTGTGTTGTTGTCCTCGATCTTTTTCATGGCTGACTCTGTGGTCAGGGGGAGCTTGATGAAGGCACAGTGGCCAAGCTTGTTTCTCCTGGGGGCGCTCTTCTGGGGTATGTGGGCTGCCTCAGGAGTCACAGTGTCTTGGGATGGCGGAAGGTGGGTGACATTCATATCTTCTTTTTGTGGCTGTGGATGCCTTTCAGCCTGGTCTTCTTGGCCTTCAAAGCTTTGACTTCAGCTTTGGGAGGGGTAGGGGCTTCCGTCTTCACCTGCGGCACCATCTTGGTAAAAGGGTGAGAAAATACTATTTTGAAACCTCGGAAAGATGTATAGATTACCAACTCATGTACTTCTTTGTCTAATATGTTTATAACACCTGACTGCCTTTTACAACCGGATGAAAGTGATGACACAGCATTGGATCTTTGTAAGGGAACATGGTCAAGGCAAGTATCAAGAGCTGGGGTCCCTTCATAGGAAGTGGCCTACTGGGAGCAGAGATAACTTTTCGAGGAGTTGTGGACTGAGCAGGCCCACAGTAACGGTTCACTGTATCTTAGAACCTAGCTGGAGAGCGACCACCGCTGGACCAACGGCATACACCTGTGCTAAGAGCTGTTCCAGAATGTTCTAAATCTGGAAAGGAAGTTCCTTCCTATTTCAGTCTTTTAGAAACCCTCCATCTCCCTCTATTGACCAGTTTTGGTAAGGGAGAAATGTTAGTCCTGCTTCAGCTCCACAATGTAAGTGATAAGAAATGTGGATTTGGAAGCAAGAGGAATAAATTGGTAATACCACATATGTGTGTGCACATATGCAATTGCTGTTAGTCTTATATTTAAAATGAATCAAATTTTCAACTTGTTGGTGGTGATTACATCTAGTTTTTGTTTTTTTTTTTAAATTTTATTTATTTATTTATGCGTGTGTGTGTGTGTGTGTGTGTGTGTGTGTGTGTGTGTGGCCAGCTCAGCCCACCACCAGGGGGCGGGGCTGGCTAGCATGTGGTGCTGGGGATTGAACCGTGGTCCCTGTGCTTTGCTAAGCTTGTTCTAAGTAGGTGCTTTAGACCACTGAGCCATCTCACCAGCCCTACATCTAGTTTCGAAAGCACAGAGCTGTCTCCTATGTTGTTTATAGATCAGAACAGTAAAATTTGTATTAAAGCAAGAGTGTTATTATTTTAATTAAGAATTAGTTATAGGAAAATAAAGGCTAATATTTCAAAATACAACCATTCTTTTTTTTTTTCTAAATTTCTTATTTTTATGTTACTAAACTATGTTCAGTTTCTTCTGCTCAGAGAGAGAGAGAGAGAGAGAGAGAGAATAATGTGTTTGTGAGGCTTGAATCTGACCTGACGCTCCCAGCCTCCAACCTGTTTGCCATCAGAGGCATTATTCTCAGCTGGGAGCTCAGCTCTGCAGGGAAGCTGTCATCTGAAAACACAGGATGTCATAAGACAAATAAGATAGGACAAGGAATCTTGCAGCTCCCCAGACTCATGGAACTCCTGCAGATTTGAACAGGATGCTAAAGGACTCTTCCCACTGAGGTGCAAGACTGCTAAGGAACTTTGCCCACAGATGTTTATTAAAATCTTCCCACCTAATGTCCCCTCTTTCAGTCCTTATGAAAGGTGTCTGCTTGTCTTTTCTCCCTGCAGACAGCTTTTTCACCTTCTGTTGGCTTGCGCGTAGGCATAATGAAGTGCCCACCATGCTGCCTCACGAAAGCCTGGTGGTCTTGCCAGGTCTCTGCCTCCCATGCTGCTTACAGTGGTGCATAAAATAATGGGCTTGATTTTATTGAAGAGTTACTAAAATTCAATCTCCCAGTCAAGTAAGAAGCGATAAAGTTTGATGTGCATACTCTATGTTTGTTTCTTTCTAACAGAAGAACTATGTTACAGTTCTTTTTATCCTTAGACAGGGGCATGAAGCATATCACATGTACAGCCTTTTTATTTTACAGATGAAGTTTGAGGGTAAAATGTTATGGGTTATATATGACTGCCCTCCCAAGGCCTCACTGGTTCAGAAATAGGGCTGAGGGAAGGTGACAGGGCCATAAGTTTGCTACTGTTGCCTTGTTAAGAGGCAGGGCCTGGTGAGAGATTGGTCACTGGGGCAACCTGGGAAGAGAAGTTCTCCTCCACATGTGCTCCCTTCTCTCTGTGCTTCCAGGCTCCAGTTCTGAGGGCAGCTTTTCTCCTCTGCACCCCTCTGCTCTCCTATTGCTGCCCAACCTGATTCAGCAGCTGAAACCAAAAGACCCTCTTTGCCTTTACTTTGTGGGTCTTACCTATTGTGCCCCAGGAATAACAAAGTGACTAGGACATTAAGTTATAAGAGAAATGTCACTATATCTGCTTAGGACAAAATTTAGGCCTGCAGGAATCTTGATATGTAAATACCTAGTCATGTGGGCTCTTTTCTGAAGTCATATGATATACATGGAAGTAATATTAATTAGCTAACATATGCAAGTCACTCTGAAATCGACTTGCTTTCATTAGCTCATATTTTTGCAAGTTTGCAACCTAAAAGAGACTTAGAAGTAGCTACACAGACCTGGTTTTGACTTGGTGCTACCACTTGTGTGTCTCTCTATAGTTGGGTAAGCAGCTTCCTGGATCTAGGCTGTGTGCTTTCATCTCTGGACCTCAACTGTGACAATTAAGTTGACTTGAAACCATTATTCTATCTACAACAGGTGGTTAGAATTCTATTATCTTCAGTAAAGTATTGGCCGTTACCAACTCTCAGTCTTTCAGCCGGAATATAATGCTTTCCTTGGTCAGCTTCACAGGGAGACAAAGCTTTGAAAACTGGAAATGATACAGAGGAAGTAACACTTTGGATTTGAAAGGTATACCACATGACACTGGTTCAGCCCTGTCCCATCTGCTGTGCGTGTGCCAGAGGT
>NW_004524642.1:10947615-10949676 GCF_000260255.1 Octodon degus
TTTTTCCAGGAGAACACTCATGGAAAAAGAACTGGATCCAGTGGAAAGAACTTTTGTTAGTGCTCACGATGATGGCGCTGTTGAAGCAAACGTGAGCGCTGGAGCCTAGGAAAATCCTAAGGACCGCGTGTGTGTGGAGTGGAAGACAGCAGCCATGCCAAGGCACGAATTGGCTGCTAGTGGCTGCAGGAGTGATGGAGAAGAAATTGTTGAAGAGTGACAGTCTGTGTCCTTGGGCACCGAGAGGACCATTCCCCAGGTAACTGAAGACCTAGTGTAGGAATGATTGGCGAAGTGACACAGAACCAAGTAACCTCCGTTTGTTTTCCTCCAAGTCTTTGAGCGCTGCCTGGGGAGCGCTGCTGGAAAGAAGAAGTTCTCTTCATCTGCTCTTGCTGGCATAGATTTTACTTCAGCGTTACCCGCATCTTCAGCGTGGTTCAGGTGGCATTCACAATGAGGGACGGCTTTATCCTGCCAGTCTAGAAACTAGAACACATGGTTTGGGGAAAGGTACATCCTTAAAAGACTTATTAGCCTTATTTACCTTTCACATAAATTCAGTGGGCTACATTTTAATTTTTCTCATATAAATATGGGAACAGCACACAATTCTGAAAAGAAACTTAATGTGATAGTGTTATTTGAGAGCGAGTAAAACCTAAGAATGGGCATAATGAAAAGTTCGCATTTGATTAAGAAGTGGGGGGCTGTCCGGACAACCCCAGTGCCCTGAGATGGAGCTTCAAAAGGTTGGCGAGGGAATTGAATCCCTTGTTGCTCAGGCTTCTTCTGAAGGCAAGAAAAAAGGCTACTTTTATTCTCTAGGCAACAGATTTCCCAAGACTCGTACAATGAGAGCATCCATCCCCAAACGATTAATGCAAATTGAGCAATTGTGCCCACGGATCATCTCTCTGTCACCTATTTTATCCGTAGTAGACCATGGCTTCCCTTCCACGCACACGTTGCTCGTGTTTCGTGCCACTCACCTGTTGCTGAGGGCACGGAGCAAATTACCTCTTTGTGTGAGACTGTGGGCAGAAGAAATTATCACCTTTGTGGCTGGCTCCCATTACTAAACCAGGCATGTAATTATTTGAGTCAGAACGATTGTCCGCAGAGTCAGATGTATCTTGGGTATCAGAAGGAAAGCATCTGAGGTCTGATCCACAGCTGGACAATTCCCAAAGGGAGGATGGGCAGGAGGAGACAGGCTGCTGTTAAAAAAGATAAACTTTTGGCAGAAAAGACAAATTTCAGTAGAAGCCAATGAGACCTCAGGGGTTCTAGCTTTTGTAAAATTTTAAGTGAAGTGAGTGCAAGCGCAGGGTGCTGAGTTGAGAGCCCTGGAGAACTTAATCACAGAAAGAAGAATTGTGTTGCCAGCCTCACAGCGTGGGCTCCCCCAGAGCACTTCACACAAGAACCTCAAACTTAATCAGCCAACAAGCTCAGAGGAGGAAGCTAGAAAGCCCCTCGGGCTTGTGATATCACGTTCAAGTTTCCAGGAAGCTCCGATGCCTGCCTGACAGGGCCTTTCTGGAAGGCGAGCTTCCATTCAGAGGGCACCAATCAAGCCGAAACTGTGTTCAGTCAGAGCTTTAAACTGACAGTGCAAAGTGGAGGAGCGACAGCAAGGCGCGGCTCCTCCTCGGAAGCCACGTGCTCAGACACGGCGCTGCTCTCCGCCCTGCAGCCAGCCAGTGTGGACCGAGGGGCCTCGCCCTCCACTGCACTGCGAGGAGTGTAGCGAAGCGTCCAGGGAACCTTTCTTCTACATCACACATTGTCAAGCTGACTTTCTGAGAGAAACCGTCTTTAAAGTGCCACTTACTGGCAGTTCATCAAAACCAAATGAATTCGTTGCTTGGAGAATGGAAAGAAGCACACATGTACAGCAGATGTTATTTGTGAATGTAGCTGGATGGTGCTAGGAAGGCAGGGTCGGGGGACCTGACGCATCCCTTTGTCAAATACCTCGTGGTGATTTTTTTTTTGAAGCTAACTTGAAACCCCAAGTTTGACAGAAGCTTAACGACACCTCCTCCTTCTTCTTCT
>NW_004524642.1:10950392-10955385 GCF_000260255.1 Octodon degus
TGGATGGTTAAGACCAAGGTAAAGCAGGACCTAGGCAGGCTATCTTATGTAAATAATATTATACAAGGCATTCTTTACAAGGAACCAAGAGAAGCTAGTTGTATTAACTATCCTAACTATTTTATGTATCCATATATGTATCATTCTTTTCCCCTTTTTCCTTTCCTCTTTCCCCCATCACAGTTTGTCTTTTATTTTGAACAGTTTCTTTCCCAGTTCACGATATCTATTCTGCACTTTGGATTCTATTCTCTTGTTCAGTTTCTCGCACTAGTGAGACAATACCATGTTTATTCATAAGGATCTGACACATTTCACTTATGAGTAAGGCCTTCGGTTGCATCCATTTACCTAAAAAAAGTCTTCTCTCTTCTTCTTTAAATTAGGGTGAATTGGGAAAAGAAGAATAACATGATCCAAAAGACAACTAAAGTAGGTGGTTCCAGTGGGCAAGATTGTAGGGAAAAACTGTGTGAAGTACACTGGTGCCGACAACATTCCCAGGCTGCTGAGTGGTGCTGCAGTGCCCGTTCCTGGGGTCAGGCTCTTCGGTGGGTCCTGTACCTCACCTCCTCTGCGATCTTTTTAGTAATGCAAATAATTCTTGTCCATATAAATAAAAATCAACTTTGTCTGAAAGAAGACAGCTTATTGTTGCTATGTGAATATTTATTGAATTTGAATCTATTTGCAACTTGATTGCAGTGTTCTTGATTGCATATGTGTGTTTAACTAATCTGAATTCCCCTTGAACCAATATCTTATTGGTCTACTTTCTAATTAATGAACTAAATAGAATATTCAGAACATATTCACTTTATTTCTCTGCAAATTGTATTAAAATTTAAGGGTATAGTATTATATGTATTGATATCAAGTTAGGGGAATTTGTTTTGCTTTTGTATGAGCTCAGTATGATTCTTATGGAAAATCTCTTTAAAATTAATCTTAGGCTGACAATGTGATATTTGAATTGTGGATGCAAATTATTGGGTAGCAAAGATAGAGAGTCAAATTGTTTTTTCTTTAGTCTTTCAGGATGTTGAACATAGCAACGACAGACAACTATGCTGCTAAACAAATCTATTTGTGTATTTTGATGCAACTCCTCTGAAATGAATGTTGTCATAAAGCAAAAAAAAAAAAAAAGAATAATTTTTAAAAAAGACTGGATTAGCTATTTAAACAGCGTCTGCTTTAAGAGTCTAGCAGGCCCACTCTCCAAGAGCTGCTGGTGACTAAGAGCCAGGAAAAGGCTGAATTCAGGTCACAAACTGTAGCTCACACTTGTGACACCCACATCATACCGGAGTCTTCTCTTGAGTGGGGTTTATGCTGAGGGCTTCCATTGACAAGCCAGGAATGCGCAGGAATTGGGCTTTCCAGAAAGCATACCCTCCTACCTTTTTGAAAGTGTTTTTTAATCAGTCAAGTATCATATGTCTTAATAAAGCAGAGCAAATCCTCCAAGGAAAATTATAAATATTTTTTTATTTTCCTCTCAAATTTCAATTTATCCAAGAGTAAGGAAAAGGAAGGGGTAAGTCATGATCCATTGATATGAAAAATTCATAAGATGACTTGAATTTACATTCAAATATATGATGGATAACTTCAAGATCTCGTTTTCTGAGGTGTTGATGAAACTTGGAGTTGACAGTAATACCTTTTGTTAAGTCATTGACTATATAAGGAAATAGGTAATAGCATATCATTTGGCAGTGGTTATTCCTTCTGGAATGGCAGTAATATGTCATGAGAAAGGAACAAAGGAAAAACCACTATTAAGAATTGTATCGGTACCAGAAATTTACCACTCACCTATCACCTATATATAGTTTCATTTTCAATGGTAAATGTTATTGGCCTAAAAGCAGAAAGTTCTCTCTGAAGCCCATTACTAATTAGAGTGTAGCTTCCAAGACATTGGGAGTTATAATCTGAAGTTAACTCATAACCTTTTGTATCTTTAAGCTTTAATCCACACTGCACTTTAATGAAACTGGACTACTCATATTTCTAGCATGTGTTGAATGCTTTGCTTTGGAAGAAAGTACTTGGGAATTATTTTCATGTTCATGTAGGCATTTACTTGACTTGCAACACAATGCCTCCAAGACTCTTTTGAGGTAAGGTGTCGGGCGCGGGCGCCCAGCCCCCCAGCCTGCCCCTCTTGTCACATGCTTCGCTGGTTCATTTCCTCTTTTCCCCCGTGACAGTGACTTCTATATGGTCCAGTATTCAGTACAAACTACCCTATCAGATAGCTGTTGCTCAGCCCCAGCGACACTTCAGCATACTGGGCACTTTCTGATTGGCCAGGCACGGGTACATAAGGGAGCACACAGCAGGGAGAGAGAGAGCCGTCCTTAGGAGAAGCCAGCAACCGCTATTGCCACAACCGTTCCCGCAGAAAATATATCAGCTCAATAAAAATCCTCAAAGCTCCTTGTCGTGAAATTGCTTGCATCAGCGCCGGTCAGTAAGGGAGACATTTTGTGAGGGTTTCTAGTTAGCTGTAGTCCAACATGACATAATAAAAAAAATAAATTGCTTCAAATATTAAATAAGTATAAAAAGATATACAAAATACATCCCTCAATTTGTTGTTGTCACTGTAATCAAATCACAATTTCAAGCTGTGCTCTGAGCCTCTAAACCCTTGGAGTCTTCGGACTGCTGTCTCCCCAGGCCAATGACAACATTTCCACAGAGCAGAAGTCACTTCGGTCTGGTAAAGAACATAGCAGACTTTCCAGGTAGATGCTACTTGATTTTTTCCCCATGTATCCCTAAATAAGAGGGAAATAACCTTTATTTGAAAGTAATCATTTGAAGTTGTTACTTTCCTCTCAATAGTTGACTCAATCTCTATTATCTTAGGGCTCTTAATTGTGTTTTCCCCTGAGAAAAACTGCAGCCCAAACTCCAGCTCTCAGTCTTCTAGTAAAGATTTGTTGAATTGCAATTTTCTTAAATCATTTCTTTGAAATAAGTTTTTAAAGATGTTGAATGCCTGTTTTTCTCTCCATCTTTCTCTCTCTAGGAGTTAATTCTGACAGAAAGAAATACCTCCAGAGACCTTGAGATGCTTCTTTGGATTTGTAATAAAATAAATCCAAGATTTTTTTTTAAAAAATGTATTTGGTCTCACTACGCAGCCTGGACTCCTACTGATGCCCCCATCTCAGCCTCCCCAGAGCTGGGATTACAGGTGCGTACCACCGTGTCTGGACTGCATCTTGGGCTCAGTGCTCCTGGGGCCGGGGACAGCACTGCACGTGGTGCTGGGGATCAAACCCTGATGAGGCAACTCAGAGGACTAGCGCAAGTGCTCTGAGCTATCTCGCCGATGCTTAAATCCAAGACTCAGAATGCTTAGTATGATTCCTTTTTTCCAAATGAATTTTTTCCCAAAATGATTTCCATTTTCCTATATTCTGTTGTGCTTATCCATTTTATATTAAACTTAGATGTTAAACTTTACTTTTCTTGGCCTAAGTTTTTTTGTAACTTTTTTTTATAAAATGAAAAACATTTTCATAATTTTGCATTTTTCTGAAAGAATTAATAAGAAAACAAAACAGATCATATACATATCCTGAGAAAAAAATGCTTTTAGCCACAGGTTCTATATTTTTAAAAAAGCATTATAAAAGGATTGATCATAGCACAGAAGAAAAGATTTTTTTTTTATCTATTGCAATATTTATGGCTGAGGCCTCCATAACAAACATAGATTAATAAGAGAAAAGTACAAAAACATATTTACTGCTAAGTTTTCCATGCCCCTAAAATCTTCAGAAATAAAGATCTGAAAAGGGATAGTGTTTTTGTGCTTAGATCTGATGAAGAGTAGACAATCAGTCAAAAATAAGCTTAAGCCAGAGGGGTGTGACTGAGTGGGCACAATCTGAGGGGCCGTGGTGAGCCTGTGCCAATGGACTTTGACATTTTTCTGCTTCTCGGGTGGCTGTATTCCTTTCCTCTGCATACAGGCTGAGGTTCCTCTGGAAGGGATTTTCTTCAGAGGATAGAGAGAGAATTCTCCTGTAGCCTGCTTCAAAGGAGAAAAGTGGGAGGAGAGATTAGTGGTGCCATTTGGTAGTTTCTTCCAGGGATAAGGACCCTCATTAGGGATAGCATGGCTAGCCTTGATATCTTGGCTTGAGACTAAACAGAGTCAGTTCTCTTTATCTAAATGTTTATGTTCAAACTTATTCACTGTGTTGAATAAGTTTCATAATTAAAAATTTATAAGAATTGAATGATAAGAAATCATATCACACTTAGTCATTTAGATAGTAACATTCACTATGATTAGCTGATCATGAAAGAGATTGATAAACTGTTTAAGCTTCCTACCAATTAAGAAATTTATGTATTTGTAGACTGTAATTATTAGATTTTTTTTTCAAATATGGTTGTCAAGTTTTGAATGCAATGAGCCTTGTTTGAGTATGTTTTGTGGAAGTTGTTGAGAGTAGTTTTGGGAAGGCACTCAAGGTTATTTTATGACAGCTATCAGTAAGATTTGCTAGCCTGAGAATGACATTTTTCTTTCAAAAATAAAGTAAAGCTAATCAGATACAAAAGTCTATTATCAGATGAGAAATAAATAAGTGACAGTATCATTGCTGTCAAAATGAAATATAGTCTTGTAAGAGGGTTGTCTAGGAAAATGATGAAGGATAAACATGAAATAGTCTTGGAAACAAATTGAAAAGAACTACCTCTTTTATTTAAATATTATAGTGAATCAATATTTTAACATGTGTGTTACCAAAAAGCTGAGAGTCACAGTACAAGGGCTAGAAATGTCACCTGTAAAATGACTACTACATTCTTAGGAGAAAGGTCTGAACACTACAAAAGTGTGTTCACTACTTTCATAGTGTTCAGATGGATACTGTGGAAATCCACATTTAATTTCTTAATTTAAAATATGTTTGTTTCCTGGGTTCAATCCCTGGTAAAATAATAATAAGGAAAT
>NW_004524642.1:10957124-10959235 GCF_000260255.1 Octodon degus
TTTTGTTTGTTTTCTTGGTGGTACTGGGAATTGAACTCAGGGCTTTGCACAGGCTAGCCAAACACTCTACCACTGAGCCACCTCCCTATTCAATCCTGTAATGATCATGACAAACCAGGTGTGAAAATTTGTCTACCTTTAAGATGTTACCTTTCATCTCTTTGCAGTCGATCCCTTTTGTCTCCTAGACAATAACAATTCATTTACTTACTGTTCTGACTTTCATTTATTTGCTGTTGCTTCAGATTTTACTTTTCTAAAATTTTCACATAAATGGAATTTTATAGTAGGATTCTTTTGATCTTGAATTTTTGTTTCACAAAATTAATTTTTAAACCTTGTTTTGGAAACATTTTAGATGAATAAAAAGGTATAAAAATAGTGACATTAGCAGCCGGTGCATGGTGGATTATAAATGCATCTCCCGCAGATTTACAGGAAATATGCTCCGTGAACTCTTGTAAAGGATTGCAAGTACAAAGAGAACCCTAAGCAAGCATGTATAGCGCGGCTATGAAATACACGATAATTGTTTTGCTCATTAGAGCACATTTTCTGCATTGTACTTACTGTATTGCTTTGCATTTCATTTTTTGATACCTGACTTCAGAGTGAAGTACACACCCACCAAGTATTATGTCACCTTTCTTGTACTGGGCATGCAATGTAAGAACACACAGTTCTGGTGCTTAACAATATTTCTGTTTTAAAATAAGTGGTATTTATTTGAATTTTAAAAAATATAGAAGTTGCATTGCTTCTGCTAATAGCAATAAACTCTTACCAAACAATTATTAAAACTGAGAAATTAATAGCATGGCAGTACTTTAATGTTAGGTAAGTTGTTCATGACAGAACCAAAGCTAGATCAAATTCAACTGAATTTATATCAGCAATTATTGCATAGAGATTTACATGAAATTATTAAATTACTATTTTTAATGTAGGATGATAAACACAACAGTAATTCAGATTTTCTACTTGTGATTATTTCCCCCTACCAATTTACAGTACTGCTTAGTCTTGAACCAAAATATACATGCTACTGTACAGTTTTTGTAAACAATCACTATTTATTTATTTCTGTAACAGTCTCTCACTATGTAATCTATATTGGCCTTGAACTCACTGTGATCCTCCTACCTCCACCTCCCCATGGCTGGATTACAGGTGTAAACCACCATGACCAGCTTTAGTACTGTAATTTTAAAGGGTCTTAGGAGTAGTATTACTCATATTAACCGGAAAGAACATATTGATTTCATGTAAGATTCTTCCTATTATGAGAAAAAAAAATCTCAATGAGGTTGTTTATTTCCAAAGTTAGAAAAATGGGTATTTTTCACCTTTACTAAACTTCTTATTTGCTTACCTTCAAGGGACCTTACCTTTTGCTGTTAATCTGAGGATTAGCAAATTAGGATAACTAGCATTATTATTGCCATAATTATTTTGAGATTCATGCTGAATTATTTATTAGACCCTTTTTATATGCTGCATTGTATTTTATTGTGTGGATATGCCACACTTTTGACAAGGTAGTGAGTAATGAAAAAGAAACTAAATTTTATTAGAAATTCTTTTGTTAAGGAATAAGAATAATGAATACTTTGTAATGTATCATGAGATAATTGTGGATGTTTATATACTGGCTTATCAACATTCTTTCTCCTTCAAAAAATTATGTGATAATTAATATTTATAATCTGCTTTTACTTTTAACAATATGTCTAAGAATTTTCCTACCTACCTTTTCTCTTGTTTTAAATATTTAACAGGTTCTGGGCTGGGGAGATAGCTCTGCGGTCGAAATGTCTGTCTGGCAAGCGCAAGGACCCAGGTTTCATCCCACATGCCATGCTGGTCCCAGAACCATGGGAGCACCTTGCTGGCCACTAGCCAGGCATGGTGGCACTTGTCTGTAATCCCAGAGCTGGGGAGGCTGAAACAGGAGGATCACTATGAGTCTGGGTTGCGTGGTGAGACCCTGTACCAATAAATAAGTAAATACTTAGATAATTATTTAACAGGTTCTGAATAACTATTTCCAGTTTATTTCTACTATAAAATGTTATGGCAAAAATGTCTGTACAGGTAACATAAAGTTGCTA
>NW_004524642.1:10959867-10961039 GCF_000260255.1 Octodon degus
AAAAAAAAAAAAAAAAAGCAGCTATGTAAGTCTACTCTTGGTTCCCATAGCTAATGAAAGGTGACACAAGTGAGGCCTGGGACAAGTTTCTTGGGCGAGAGGCGTCAGATATATAGAACACCCTGAATCTAAGTCGCTTTCTCAGTCAGGGATAATTACACTGACACCTAAGAAAAATAGCGTCAGAGTTACTTGACAGTTGGAATCAAGAAAAGAATTATCAAAACTGCTGTATGCTAGGTTCATGCCTAAGGCGGCTGACCTGGCTGACAGACTTGCCCAAGCTAACTGTATTAAGGCTTCAGATCACGGTAAGAGGAACTAGCAACAGTTCTCCTTAACTAATCATGTTAAAGTTGTTGACAGATTTCATGCCTGCTTTGGAGCCACAGAACTGTTCATCAGTGAGGTGAAGAGAGAAATTCATGCAAAATAATTAAAACATGTGCATCTTCCTTCTCTTGGTATTTTGAGAATATATGAATTGTATTCCTTTTTTTATTTTATAATTGCAGGTTGTTTCTCCAGTAAGTGAAATTTTCAACAACAGCTCATCTTTTTACTTTTAAAAAGAAAATGAAACTGCATGATGCATCTGTCAGCTTTGAGGATTATGCTATGCACGGTTTAAGCTACATATCTGGGTCACTTACTTCTCTTAGGAAAACATAAGGTTTGGCCAAAGTTTAGATAGTCAAGTGTTAAAATATTCTCAATTGCAGTAGAAATCATAAGCCAACAGGATCCCATCTCTTGGGGACTTAAAATTGGGGCTCTGAATTACACTTATGCTTAACATTAAATACTTTATTTTTACATCATATAGAAAAGTAGTCAAATCACCTTTGTTTCTTGGCATAAATGAGTTTTATAATAATTTTCAAACTGCCTTCCAATGGGCTTGTAAAACACTGAAGTCACATGCCTATATGGGATTTTGCTAATCAGTGTTTAGCTTTACCCTTTTGTTTCTTAGAAAAATGGTAGCTCTTGTATGGGAGATAAAAAGTATATTCTTATCAATGATATCAACTCATGTAGAAGCAAGTAGAAGTAGCCAGTATGGTTCCTTCTATTAGTACTGATATCACATTTCTCTTTGGCTAGGGCTTGGATGGGCTTGTATGAAAACCTAGGGGCCGGGGAGATGGCTCAGTGGAATAAGCACTTCC
>NW_004524642.1:10961854-10965517 GCF_000260255.1 Octodon degus
TAATGGTTAATTCATGTCTTCTCATGTTAGTGCTTATATTTTATATCTTGGAGCTAACTCTATAGTAATTATGAATAAAAAAGCAGGCATATACGGAGCAGAATCCTAAGTCATAGCGGCTAATGTGTATTAGTGGCTTAGCTGTGTTTTGCCCAGTGTCTGAAGATTTTCCCATTAACAATTCTCTGAGATACAGTTAAGGGTGACTACCACATGCTTCTCATCCACTCTCACAGTTTCAAATGTCATGATGTCCAAATGTAAATCTCTCACTCAAAACTTTCTTCTGACCTTCAGATATCTATATCCTTTCCCACATCTAAATATTCTAATGAGCATGCTAAATCCTTTACATCTAGAACACAACCTGTAGTCTTTTCTTTCAAACTCATTCTTCCTCTGAGTTTTAAAAAATCTTTCATTTATTTATTTATTTGATACAGGGTCTCGCTGTGCAGCTGAGACTCACAGTGATCCTCCTGTCTCAGCCTCCTCTGAGCTGGGGTTACAGGTGTTCATTACCACACCTGATTTCGGTGGCCAACTCGGTACACCAGAGGTTCTGGGACTAGTGCAACATACAGTAGTGGAAATCAACCTCATGTTCTTGCATTTGCCAGGCAGGTGCTTAGACCACTGAGCTGTCTCCCTTCACCTGATTCTTCATTCACTTAAAGGTATTTTTATTTGTCTTCCTCTCAGGAAAAAAATCTTAGGGTAACCCTTTTATGGCTTCATCTAGATGTTCTTCCACATTCTCATTCAGGGTGGGATTTTGGAGGGTGATGACATCTAGGGTTTGTGATGCTGGGATTAAGTGTGTGATGCTGGGATTAAGGGTCTCACCTTGGGAATGAGGACCAACCTGGGTGGACAATAAGGAATAGAAAGATGCTGCTGCTGCTCACTGCTGCCTACCTGGCCTGCAATGAACTATTTCTCCTTGATGCTGCCTGTTTTTCTTGAAACTCTACCTTAGAAGCAGCTGACTATGGATTGAAGCCTGTATAAATTGTGAGGTTTTCCACCTGCTACTAGTAGTCGGGTATTTTGTCTTAGCATTGAGAAAAGTAACTAAGACTACCCTTGATTCTTCTTCTTTCCCATGTGAAGTCTAATCCCTAAGAATTCCTACAAACTGAATTTCAAAATCCATCCATTTTGTTTATTTGTTTGTCATTTTATGTATTTGGTACAGGCTCTCACTACACTGCTTCAACTTGTACTGATCCTCCTGTTTTCAGCCTCCCCACTGCTGAGAGTACAGACATGTGCCACCACTTCTGGACTCAGTGGCTGGTTTAGTGCACCCCAAGGTCAGGGACGGTGCAGTATGCCCCATCCCTGCACTTGCCAAAACAGGCTTTTAGTCTGCTGAGCTATCTCACTGGCCCACCAACCATTTCTTCTTCTTCTTCTTCTTTTTTTATTTTAGGGAAGGGTCTACAGGGTATTCAGGGACTCACTACTAGATCAGACTTATGGTGATCCACCTGTTTACAGCCTCTCAAAAGCTGAGAGGCACAGGCACGTGCCACCATACCCAGTCTCAGTTGCTGTCTCAGCATGCCCCAGGGGCAGTGCCAGCATGGCAGGCCCAGGGATTGAATCCCTGGCCCCTGTGCCTGCTTGTAGTCACTTTAATCTGCTGAGTTATCTGGCCGGCCTTTCCCTCCAACCATTTTTCATCACCTCCACTGCTATGATTATAACAATGCCTTGTGCTCATCTGTACTTGAACTAGGTATCACAATGTCTGTCCTGTGGAAGCATGTCACATCAGATGAAATATGCTCAGCATGCTCCAGATTAAAGGTCAAATTCCTTATAATGGTCTACAAGGATCTCTTAATCCTATATGGCCCAAAACCACCATTATGTTCCCTCCACTTCCTTTGTTCCATCCTGGCACAATGCCTCTCTTTGATTGCTCGGTCAAACCATGCCTAGTTTCTTATTATTTCTGGAAAAAGCAAATAATGCTTTGTCCAGTTGATTCCCGGACTTTGCTCTCTCACCTTATTTACGAACTTTGTTCACTGGACAGGGTCACAGAGAATAATCCTTGACTACCCAACTTTACTAAAAACTACTTCGCTACCATTGTCCTGGATAGTTTGCATGCTCTCTATTGTTATTTTATTTTCATGTATTTATTACTACCTAGTAGCCTGTATGTTTCACTTAATTTAGTTTATTGTACATTTTCTCCCTTAGAATATAAGTATATGAGGTATCAGGTTTTTGTTTTTATTTACAACTACTGCAACTACAACAGATGCATCCAACACTCAGTAAATGGTTAAGGCTGGATCAATGTAGTATACTTAAGCAGGGCAATATAGAACAGGGTCCTAGGCTAATGGTATTTTATTTGTTTTCTTTAAAATTGAATTTTTCTACTGCTGAGACAATGTGGATGGGCGTAAGTCATCTCATATCTATCTTCTTGTGTGTTCTCTGCTACATACGCAGCTAGTCAAGGACACTTGGTACAGAGAAACTCTATGAATGTCACATTTTACTTTGTCAGGCACGAACTCAAGGATGACAACAGTCGTTTCCAAATGTTTGAAATAATTGGTATATAACTAATTCCAGTTTTAAAAGAAAAATACAGTTGGTGATCGCAGCAGGGTGAAGGAGGGGCGCAGTCATTCTACGCTGCTGCTCCCAGAATGTGGGAAGCCTGAGGGAAGGTTGGAGACTAAAAAGCCTTAAATCTTGCTTCAATCCTGCCAGCCTATGTTTTCCCTAAAGAAATGATACACGCAGAGCAGATTGGCTCAGTATCCAAGAACTTTCTTTCCATGGAAAATATTCTCAATCTTCACACTGAATGATATGGATGGTGATGATTGTAGATGTGTGAATTAGTAGGGTCAGAACACAGGAAGTCATTGAGTGCACGGGACTTGTGCCTGGGAGGCCAGCGCAGGTCATGGAATTCATTGATCTGCTTTTGCTGAAGGCAGAATGGAAAGATTAGATTTTCCTTCTCAGGAAAGATGGTAAAGTACTTGCCTCCAGGTGAGAAGAGATATATTGAAGGAACTCAGCACAGTGTGTGTGTGTGTGTGTGTGTGTGTGTGTGTGCGCGCAATGCAACAACACTGTGCTGCTGTCTTTTAATTGTTACTTTATAGTCTACATGTTTTCAATTCAGTAATAATTGGTTCTCTTGTTCACATCTTGCAATCCTTAGACATATATTGACTTAAAGATGACACATCGAAGTGGTAAAAAAAAATTCTGCCATAAGTTTTCATTTTTCTGTAAAATAATTACAAGTAATGTAGAATTGAAGCTTAAGATGGAGAACTAAAGCTTTCATTATTATGAGCAGTAGAAGTGGTAACGTATTTTTAATATATTTAGTATTATAGACCATGACAAATAAAATACTTCAATTTGGGATTTTAGATTAACTAGCCATCATTTCTCTGAAACTTTTTAACCTACTTTTTTGATTATCTAAATTAATTTTATTACATTGAAACCTCTTTGTCATTCTCACATTACAAAATCAGTTAGAAAAATATGACATTGATACACAATAAGGACGTAGAAACAATAATTTAAAGAATTGAGTCTCATTTCTCACATATGCAAGACTCATACATTTTCTAAAAAGACCATTATACAAAAGAACATTTATATTAT
>NW_004524642.1:10966790-11007634 GCF_000260255.1 Octodon degus
GGAAGAATGTATGCAATGTGTTAATTATTGAAACTGTCCTACCAATTTGGTTCAAAACTGTCTCATTGCTATTTGTTTCTCAATAAAATTATGGAAAAAAAAGAACCAGTCATCTACATATTACATTTAAAAATTAACTTGAAGTCTACCAGGGTATATGGGAATGCATTATGTTCTAAAGATGAGCAGAAATTATATTTGAGAAGATAAAATTTTTAAAATTCAATTCATATGTGAAATAACACCTTCTGCAACCTAAACTTTGGGGCAATTGCAATATTTTTATCCTTTAAATCATAATTATTTCAAGCATTTTTGATTCCAATTTTCTGGTGGCTTTTGAGAATCACATTTTCCCTATTTTATTTCAAATAAAATGTAATTTTTATCAATGTAATAAAGCATGTTTAAAGCAATTAATTTGCATTAGTCCATTTGTGTTTTTGTTGCTCCTAGTGAAATCTCATTTGGCTGAATGTCAGCCAATTCACTGCAATATTCATAATTTTCATGAAACATGAGTTATAGATATGGGCTTACCTAAAGCGAATGTATGGCACTTTGCGATAGCTGGGTAGCATCTCCACCAGAAGCCGTGTTTACTAAGTAAGCTGTTATTTGAAATCACATTTCCTCATTATCTAAGGATAACACTGTAAATTATATGTATTATTTGGAATACTAAACAAATATTTTCAGGAGCTCATCAAGCACCTGGCTTACAGCTCTGAAATTGTGGCAGTGCTACTCAGAAACAAATCCTGTTTGTATATATATTATGAAATTAGACTACCCCAAGCCCAGAAGGCAGATACAATCATTCTTTGAACTGTACAATAAATCCTGCTGCTCTGAAAAGGTTGAAAGCCTATTTGCATTTGGCAGAGGTAATGAAATGTACCTTAATAGGTTTAAATATGCAGCTTTCATAAGTGTCAGCTAGATATAACTGCTTCCTGGGTGTGATCAGGTGGGTTCTGAACATTAAACTTTGTTTCTGTAGTTAGTTATTAATTTTTTTATTGGAGCAGCAGTAAATATGAGGAATTGGATGTGGTAATGGATTGAACTTCAGTGTGTGTGTACGGAAATAAGGAGGAATCATTTGTCTAGTAAGCAAGTGGATACTTCATCAGAGAACTTACATTTTGCCAAGCCTTTCTGACTTACTATTTCCTCTGTAACAGAAAACATTCCTTCTTCTATAGTGTTTGTAATCTCAGGAACAAGGCAGTAAAATGGGAATCTTGTTTTTGAAGGGATTTTAATCATTCCATATAATTATGGAACGTCTCTGACATAACCAATTTGTCTGGAAAGACATCTGGCTTGAAATACTTTCCTTCAGCAGAAGTTGACATTGGGAAATATGTATTTCCAATTTTTAAAATTTTTCTGAAAGGCTTTAGAATTTCAGGTGGAGCCATTACTAGAGAATAACCTCTATACCGCAGAAGACTAAAGGCCAATCCAGAATTAGTATTCTAGATTCACACATACTATTTGTATTGGAAATCTTTTCCAAACAGGAAGAGACGCTGCCCCCTCGGAAGAGACCTGCAGCAGAAGGTTTCAGTTGTGAGGTTTCTCTGCCCATTTGTTCTAAATAGTGCTCAAACAGTCTCGACACAATGGCATAGGTAAAAATAAACGCCCTTCAGAAAAATAAGAACACCATGTTCATCACACCTGGATTTATTCTCATCACAGCTGAAGTTGCAGGAATGATTAGAAATCATATAGATACTGATGAGGAGTGAGAGGAAGTTATTTAAAATTCTACTGCACCTTGTGCTCAAAATATCTCCAGCAGCTTAGAGTCACTCTTATCAACAATTTAGGAAACCATGATTTTTAGCCTGAAAAAGCTTAATTTTATGAATATTTTAGATACATTTAGCCAGATTGAAACTTTTAAAAAATGCAAGCATCACATTTTCTTCTCTATTTCATAACAGGTGTAACTGGAGAAAAAGTCAAAGGAAAACAAAAGATCAACATCTATTTCATAGAAAGTGTAACTTTTTTCTATGCAAAAACAACTCATATGTTGGACTGTCAGAGCACAGTACTAATAATGAGTATGTAAGTCTAGATGTTAAATATTATAGCTAGATTATATCTACCACATGCCACAACTGTGAGGCCAAAACTGAACCCAAGCAAAGCAGCCTGCAAATGCCTTCGAGTCCATCCTTCACTAAAAATAGATTAACACGATCACCTAGTTGATGGGGTAGCATATATCAAGTATTTGGCTGATAGAAATTTGGGGGCAGTTACATGATAGATGATAATCTTAAGGCACAAAAATACTTTACACCCAGGTACCAGGGGGATCATGATTTTGACCTCACCCAACTTCACATAAAGCCATTTAATTTTCCTTCTTGGGCTGCATTCTGAAAATTGAATCTAGATCCTTTGTACTAAGCTAAATTCTCCAGCACAGCTTCTTTTTTAATTTTTATTTTGAGACACGGTCTTACTGAGTCATTATGTTGCCCTGGCTGGGCTCAAACTCATGATCCTCCTGCTTCCAACTCCCAGAGTACTAGATGTATAGGAGTGTGCCACTATTCCCAGTTTAAAAATTAATCTTAACGATAATGACATTAGGGTATAGTATTGCTTAAGAAATACTGAATGAACTAATGAATAACCTGTGCTAATTTGCTAAAAGTTTTTGCAAATATTTTACCTATAAATAATATATGTCAATTCCTATTTATATATCAGTTTTTCCACGATTAATAGAGTGACTATTTGAGCTATAAAGTCTTAAGGAGGAATATTTTCTCTATTTTTTAATCTTACATATCTCTAGCATTAAAAAAACCTGGCCATCCTCTTTTGCTAGTGGAAATGTCTGATGGCTTTAATATTTCCTATGGAAGTTTAATTAATAAAAATGATGGATTCTATTGTGATATTTCTTTTAAATGTCTAGTGTGCTCTTGTGTTTCATTTTGTTTGTCACAAGGCCCACCTGAGTGGCTGGTATTAGAGGTACCTTCCCACTTTTTTCATTCTGTTTCCACTTTTTCTACTTATATGGCATTCCTTTTGCAACATGCTGATAAATAGGTATTCTCTGTATCACTCAGAATCTGGGAAATTTGGTTTTTATGTCTGTTGACCTTTGTACTTTGAACACTGGAATAATATGTCTTGATTTCCCTGATCTGCACTGACTTTGAAGATACTCTAGGAACAGTGTTTTTATCGTTTTGTCAACCCAGGTCTCACTTATATGCTCTTAAGATTTATGATAGCAGGGTCAATGGCTGTGTTTCTTTTAGTGCCATTGATCACTTGCTGCAGGATTTTTTTACTGCTCCCAAATAGTTAGACTCAGGAAGAAGCTGTCATGTGGTCCAAAGGCTTTTTTTGTTCTCTAAAAATTCCTTTCAGTACATCTATATAATACAAATCAGGATTTCACAAGGCCTGCTCCAAAGATGACTCACATTACATTGTAAGAAGCACCAGATAAATATGGATCACATTGACAGATATTACTGGATGACGTTTTCCTGTGGCTAATAAAATTTTGGGAGATGTGACACTAAGCTGCATCAATCAGGCTTTCTTCTTGCAGGGAATCTTATTGTCTTCATGAGTCTTTTGTAAATACCTAGGAACTTTCTCAGGGGCAGCATGACACAATAACTTTGATAAACACAAGTGCGATATTTTCCTTGCGCTCCAGCCCTAGGAGTAACACAAAGAAAGCGCAAAACGTAGCCTCTTCCTTCCAGCTTCTTCTATCCCTAGATGAAAGAAGACATTCTGGCAATGAGACACATGGAGACGTGTCTCAGCCACTTTCCTTGTTGTAGAGAATCAATACCTGACTCTCAAATCAAAGGAGGAGAGTTCTACTTTGGATTATGGTTACAGGTCATGGTTGGTGGCTTCAAGGAAAAAATGATATGACAGCAGGGGCTGTGACAGCTAAGCTGCCGGTGTGGTGATGGCTAAGAAGCAGAGAAAAAGAAGGAGGTGAGATCTGTCCTCCAAACCCAAGCCCCGGTGACCCATTTCTTTGGTCCAAACTCCAGTTCTTCACAGCCCATTCGGCTACAGCATCACCAGGATGAACTTGTCTTCCACAAGCCTGCTTCTGAGTGCAAGCACATTTTGGGTGTCATTCTTGGTCTAAAACAATAAAAGGTAAGCCCACAACATAAAAATCACATTCTATTTTACAGTTTAAAGTTTGTGTCTTTCTTCAGCAACCACTACACACTTCTAAAATCTTTTCCTTTTTCTATAACTTCTTTCTTTTTATTTTTAAAAGAGAGTAAAAAGAAAACAGTTGAAATGACACAGAATTTCACTAAGCAAAATGATAGGAAATAAACAATGGTAGTTATACTGCATACTGTTGTCTTCAAATTAGTTGCTCAGATTACCAGGTATAAGCATGTAAAATTGGTCAAAAAATTAAAAAAATTGAGCATTAATTGTGCCTTTCAATAAACCAGTAAAAATCAGCAGTACAATTATCCCAGCTGTCCTGTGTATATACATATACATTTTCTCTCTGTTTCTGTCTTTTCTCCTTTTCCTCATTCCAGTTATCCTTTCCTTTTGAACAGTTTCTTTCCCTTTCACACTGTCTGTTGTACCTTTCAAGTTTTATTTACTCTTTCAGATTCTCATGTTATACTCATATGATAATCTCTTCCATAAAAATACCACATTCAGGTGAGAATTCACTGCTAGAAATTTCCCTCTTAGGACTGTTTTCATTGCATTCCACAGGTCCTGGTAAGTTGTTTCTACATATTTGTTTAATAATAAATATTTTTTAAGTTATTCTCTAATTTCATCTGTGATCCATTGATTGTCCAGAAGGCATATTTGAATAACGCTAAACTGTCATACACATCTCACGATGCTGTCTGTCCTAAAACAAAGATCCTGGAAGTTAAACAGTAATGGGAGGGAATGGAGACTTCTACATGAAAACTGGGGAGAGCCCAATGAACGTGCTAACTGTTCAGTCGAGACTACAGGAAGCCTTCACCTTGGGGCTGTTCTTGACTATGCTTTCAGGTGACCCACAACCAACAAGCACGTCCAAGAACCTCTAGACACTGAGCGCCATATCATTTATACATGCTGAGAAATGAACAGTAGACCACTTATGAACCAACAAGCAATCACACAAAATATAAAGTGAAATAATATAAAAATTCTGAAATAAAGAGCATGAGGTATCAATCCATCACAAACAGGATTTCTGACCCTTTCTCCATTTGTTAGCTCTGTTTTCTCTTCCTTGATGCTCTTCTAAATCCAGCAATGTAGATTTTACACCAGCCCACTGACCCCTTGTTCATTATAGGGTTTGTTCCTGTAATATTTGTAGATCCTCCTTAGGATCTAACCCTATCAGAGTAGTCACAGACCAGAATATTTCTTCATTGTGTCATTATAACTACCCTATAGACAGCCATAGCCACATCAAAAACAAAACCGCTCTTGGGAGATGGCTCAGTAGAATAAGTGCTTCCTTGGTAAGTGCAAGGGCCTCAGTTTAATCCTGGGTTCCACCAAAAAACAAAAGAAAATGACAAAACAAAACTGCTCACCTGTATTGAAGCTTCTTCTAAAGCACTATTGAGCCAACCTGTTTCTTATTACTGACAAGCTTATTCATTACTGTTTGGAGTTTGACTCTTCCAAACAGCAAGTTTTACTACTTTCTGGAATAATCTAGGGCACTGTGGGCTGTGGATCCTGAATTACTAGCCTTCCAAGTGGCTAGTAGCTCCACTGGCTCCCATGAGCCATGACATTCCTTGTGACACAGTAGAATAAGTCAATTCTGTTCTTTTCGAAGGATGGTAACACCAGGATAAGTAGGGTATCTTAGTTCGCACTCATCAAATATTTTACATAACAAAGTGGACTCCACACAGCACGAATGGGACCACAGCCTGGAAGTAAGATAAAGTGTATTAGAGAAATAGGAAGCAAGTGAAGGAGCCCATGTCAGGAAGAGGAGACAGATGCTGCTGACATTCGGCTTTACGTAGGAAATTGGACATAGGAATTAGCTATTTGCACATACAGTATAAGAGAAAGATTAGTGTCATTGCAAGGAAGGTGAAGGCTCCTGATTCAGCAGAGGAGTAAGAGATGATGTATTTTGTTTTTAAATTGATGTGAGCTTCCCTAACCATGTGGTTTGTTTCCACTCATCCTTCTAACAACTGCCCATCTTTTCACTTTCCCCTCATAGGCTTCCTGAAAGAGTAATTTAAACTCATTGTCTCCACTTTTCTTTAATTAATTAATTAATTAGTTGGTACCGGGAATTGAACTTGTGACCTTGCACTTGCCAGGCAGGCACAGTGCCACTGAGCTATATCCAGCCCTTTTCTCTTCTCTTTAGTTTCTAGTGAATTAGGATCAAACCCAGGGCACGCGTTAGTCACACACTGCATGGCCGAGCTGCCCTCCGGCACTCCTCCAGGTTTTGGGACTGTCTCATGGCTTGTCTACCAGCACAGCGATACCATCTAATAGCTTCTCCATACCTGTGAAACAGTTTTTCTTTCCTTATTTTGCTTTACCTTTCTTGGAATATTGTCTTCTTTCTGTTTGAAGTACAATCTTCGTTTAGTTTCTATTTCTTTCTCTCTCCTCCCCCTCCTGCTCCCTTTGCCCTTTTCTCTCCTGTTCCCTCATGTCCTCACCTTCACTCCCCTTTCATTCTCTGTTTCTGTATCTTCTTCTATCTCTCTCATGGCTATTACTCTATTTTATGATGCCTTTCAGTTTCAGTTTTTGGTATTTCTTTTTGATTATATGGTGGGACAATGACTTTCACTGGCATCTAATAAATAGACCTTTTCCTCTCCTTTTAGGTGGTCATATCTACTGGAATGGACCAACAGTTACCGGTATGCATATAATTCTTACCTTACACATTCAGGCCCAACCTGTCTTCTACTGTTCCATCTTGTATATTTACCTACCTATAGGTCATTCCCGCAACAAAATCATTATTTTCTGGGTCTTATGTGTGTCTAAGATCTGAATATCTAGCTTTCCCCATACAACACCTGTACCTCTTCTCTTCTTCGGCTGTTGTACAATTTGTCTTTCTACTTAGAGGCAGAAATAAGATTCTTAGTAATCACATTTGTTTTCCTCATTCTCCTGTCAGATGGTGGCTAATTTCTATTATTTTCACTAAACTTATCTATTTCAAATCTGCCACTTTTTCTGTGCCTCCTGTGAGTTAATTTCTCATTAATATGCTTACTGCCCAGACTATGAAAAATAGCCATGTAGTCGACTTCACCAATTCTGGAGCTTTGCATTACCACCTCTTCTCCTTATTTTAAACTAAAGTACTATTTAGAAATGCAACAGTCTTGCTTTAAGCCCTTTACTATCTTCTCAGTAGTCTTCAGGGAAGAACACAGGTTTCTAAGCACAGCTTTTGAGGTACTTGCTGACACAGATCTGATCTAAATCTCCAGCCCTCTTCTATTGCTTTGCCTTTGCACTTATTTCCAGTACCACTTCAACCCTTCAGTCCCTGTGTCATCCCTTACTCCTTCATTCTCATTGCAAAAATCTCAGAAGATTGCATCTCTGGGCAAAACCACTTTCACGCTGTGTCCCTTTGGCTAATCTATCTCTTGCATGTTTTCTAATATTTAATTCATGGTTCACCTTGCCTGAAATATTTTTCTCTTGACAGTACATGTACCATATGCTGTGTTGGACAATTTGACTAAAACCTTTGTCTCCAAATTTTTTCACACATTGCCTTGCCCATCTTCTACATATAACTATATGGCTTGAGATTGTCATGCCAGTTGCTGCTATGCTGTCTCTTGGATAGATGGCTGTTCCAAAAGAAGGAGGCAGTGAATGAAAGCAAGAGACAGGAAAAGGAATATTGTGGGACTGTCCTGCTTCAAGGTTGTATATGGTTAGTTTTTTGGACTTATGTGTAAACATAAGAAGTATATAATTCTTTATGCCTATTTTTAAAATATATTCTAATCTTTAAATTTTTTTTGTCATATTCTGTAGGGACTTAAAGTTCAACATATCAATACATGATGAAAAATGCCTGTTCCACGTTATGCCTAAGATATTTGATATTCAGACAGATAGTGAGGTTAAGCTTAACAACATAAGTTGTATGGTAATAACAATAAGCTTGTCTTCTGGATGGTAAACAACCTAAGTTTGCAGACCAAATTAGAGAAAAAGGAGGGTTGCAAGGAAAGCCAACTTTTTGTCCCTAACCTTCCAAGGTCAATTAAGACTCAGGACATATGAGAACTTGTACTGTTACATCACGTAACTCATTAGTGTCCCAAATTTTCTGATCAAGGAGATTATGTGGCCAAAGAGGAAAGTGATCGATGATGTAGAATGTGCCTAAGGAGAGTCACATGGAGAGAAAACACTCTCTCAGGCTTTCACAGAGAGCACATTGGCCAAGCAATGGCTGTGATTCATCCACATGGCTGACACTGACAAAGATTCTACAATCTGAGGTACAGGGTCTCAGGATAAATCCTGAAGGGATTTGACTGACTTTATCAGACCCAAAAGCTACAACTCTTGTTGCATAGGTCTTGCTTTACCTGGGTCTTAATCATCCAGCAGAAAAGTATAAAAACAAAATATAAGAAATAAAGCCAAGCTGTTATGTTGAGCTGTAGGGGCCTCAGGTCAACAATTTCTGACATTGCCAGTGAAGCAGAAGACCCAATACTATTATGGACTACTGGCCTCTTTTAGAATATTTTGCTGAGTTTACACACCTATAATATTCAAATAACGGAACTTAACAAAAAAAGGGGATACAGATGAATGTCCATTTTGTATCTGTGTACTCAAAGTGGTTAGGATAGATATACAGTTACATTCTCTTAATGAATAGAGGGATTTGTTCTAATGATGTTTGTAAATAGGATATCATGTCTGCATCTTGTATAGCAATTAACCACTAGGAAGAATGTATGCAATGTGTTAATTATCAAAACTGCCCTACAAATTTGATTTGAAACTGTCTCATTGCTATTTGTTTCTCAATAAAATTATGAAAAAAAACAAATTTCTTCACACATAAAATGAGTGATATTATTGAGGATAAACTGATAAATTGATCATTATAAATTATATACCTGAAGTAGTACACTTTATTCATTTTCTAGCAGATATTCACATACTGAAAATAATGATAAACTTCTTTGGGGATTTATTTATAAAAACTGTTGTTAATTTCATGAGAAAAATCAACATTTCAGCAGATGTTGAAAATTTAGCTCCAATAATTTTAATCAGGTCATACTAATTACTCTAAGTTTTCCCCAAATCTGTTGAACAAATGATGTAATTTCTGTGGGGATTAGCTACTTTTTGCTTATGAAATAATTCTGAATTTGGATCTTTTTCTTCCTTTTTTAATTTGACAAATTTTCAAAACAGTGCAATTACTGACTTTCCTCAGTTGATCTGGGTTTATCTCATTTTTGTGCTTCCTATTTTGTAACTTTGTATGTCACATTTCTTAGAGCTTACATTTCTAGGGCAGTCTCAGAACTTCCACCTCTCATAGCAAGGGCTCTCAGGCCTACTTATTTTGAGGTTCTCAATGATGCTAAAGGCAAACTTTCACCTTTTAGAAAGAAATGGCCCTATAGTTTCTAGATTTTTCTTTAATGCTTTAAAACACAGTGAATCTCAGAGACATTCTCATGACTTATATAGACTTTAACTATAATCATCAGAGTCTTTCTCCCTGTGCAGGTGAGACATAGGAGTCCAATTGCAGGCTAAAGGATTTCCTCTGGCCAGAAATTTATTGACTCACTGAATAAATTGACCCTCCCATCTCACTTTATCAAGCCAAATGAAGTGATTTAATAAGAAGACTTGATTTGATCCCTCAGTGAGAGATAAATTGACGTTATCTTCAAGTGACTGTGTTCATTTTAAGAGCAATTTTAAAATTTTTATCTTAATTCTTTGTTCCTTATTGGAAAACTTGACCCCTGGATCAGAATCACTATACTCACTGCTTTGTACAAACAAAAGATTTGGTAAGAATTAAGCTTCATTTGAATGTGCTTGTACTCCTTTGGTCTTATTAATCAGTGAAATATGATGATTGCTGTCACATTAAGTGATGGGATTAGATTATAACCTCCCAAGGAATTGAAAAATGTCTCCACACTCTTTTTCATTAAGTATTACTGAATCTACACAATATAGCTTGGAAATAAAGTTTTAAAAAGTGAGTCTTTAAAAGTAAGTTGTTAATATAAAGCATACTGTCCTACACAAATCTGAAAGAGATTGTTGCAACTGGGACAAGATTTTAGCTATCTTATGGTATCCACACAGTTGAAGCTTTAGAGACAAAACTATAGAGTTGTATGTGCCCTTCACATTTGCTTCCAGTGAACATCATTTCAATGTAGGTGTTTATGCATGTGCCTATGTGCGCGCGCGCGAGCGCGCGCACACACACACACACACACACACACACATATATATCCTTTTATTTATTTACTTATTTATTTGGTATATGGTCTCACTACGCAGCTCAGACTTACAATGATCCTCCTGTCTCAGTCTCCCTAGACCTGAGATTACAGGTGTGTGCTACCACTCCTGGTTTTGGAGGCCAGCTTGAAGTGGGGTCATTATGGCATGTAGTACTGGGTTCAAAACTGGGTCCTTGTGCTTGCCAGCCAGGCACTTAGACTGCCGAACTATCTCTCTGGCCCCACATGTATATATTTTAATCATGTTTTATTTCTAGACAATGTTTCATAAATAAAATAATTATCACCAATTAATCTTGTTCATGTTATCAGTAAGGAAATAAGAAAATTTAAGGTAAATTGAACACAGTTCTAACTCTTTCACCTCCTACCCCTATGTGATTTCAAACACACCACACTGTTTCTGATAATAATATCCTAAGCAAGAAGAGCTAATTTTTACTTATATGGTATCAAAATTATCCCAGTAAGGTTTTTACAATAGGCAGCCTAATGTCTTTCACAAGAGTTTATTGTATGGCATTTACCAACAACAAGTCTTATTAAAGTAAAAAAGGAAGAATGTTTTTTGTTTTGTTTTGTTTTGTTTTGTTTTGTTTTGTTTTGTTTTATGCATTTAGGACAGGGTCTACAGGGTCTCACTATGCATATCAGACTCGTAGTGATTCTCTGTTTTCAGCCTCCCAAGTGCTGCAATTACAGGCGCATGCCACCACGCCCAGTCTCAATTGCCATCTCAGCACTCCCTGGGAGCAGGGCCCACTGGACAGGCCAGGGGTTGAACCCCAGGCCTCCACATCTGCCTAAATAGGTGCTTTAGTCAGCTGAGCTCTCTGGTTGGCCCACGAAGAATGTTTTAAACCAACAGTTTTTATATTTCATTTTTTTGCAGAGTATCCTAAGGAGGCCGCCCATATTGTTATTCATAAACTTTTTGCACATCTACTGTGCTGATTCTTGCATAATCCTGGGCCACATAAGTGTGCTTTATGCTCATGGGCTACTTACATCCTAAATTTGGAATATGAAACTCAAGTTATGTTACTGTCTGTCTGTGTTCAGACTTTGACTTGACATACTTTGTAGGAAATTTAATGGTTCCCCAAGTTTAAATGAGGACTGTTTTGAGGAATTTCTGCTATAATCTAGAAAACGTGCATTTTTATTCACCCTTGTGGTGAGCCTGGTTTTATAAAAAGTACATTTTAATTGAGATTCCATTTCCAGCTTTCACTGCGACTAATGTCTCTCTGCTTGTCCTGGAGTTGGCGTGTCTTTCCAGCCAGTGCCCATTACACTCCTGTTAAGCAATGCTAGCACCTAGCAAAGGTGTGCAGTTTTATTATGGTTATGAAAGGAAGAAACTTACCTTAAGCAGTTTAAACCCAGTTGAAAGAATGACATTCCTGAGGGCCTGTCCTGTCCTTTTCAGCTAATAGCAATTGCATTTGCATTAAGCCTGACAATCTTTCCATTTCCTGAGGGTTTCTAAAATATGATGTATTTTATCAACTAAATATGTGGTTTTGAGACTAATTTGATCAGTATACATATTTTTCTTCTCCTGTCTCTCTCTCTCTCTCTCTCTCTCTCTCTCTCTCTCTCTCTCTCTCTCTCTCTGTCTCTCTCTCTCTCATAAAACCTTTGCTACAAGTTTTCATTTTATTCCAAGGATTAGCTGTAGGATCTGCACATAATTCCACCAGATTCTGGGCCATCTTTTTGTGTTTTCAAGTGTGAGCATGTGTTGTTATAATACAAATAGTGGTAGGGCTTTGTCTTATTGAACGTAATTTATGTAATCTGTTTTAATAGATGGTAGGGATTACATGGTTAAATGAACTCTTTTGATTCCAAACATTCATCTTCACTTGCTTTAGAACTGAAGATTTGATACACTACATCGTAAGAAATAAAATTACTTCTTCAGAATAATTCTACAGAACCTATAAAATAAAGCAAAACTTGAGGTTAAAATAAATAACTTTAACTCTGTATGCTTAGAGTAAGGGAAGGAGTTAGGTTTGACCCAGGATTTTTAGTTATGTAGTATAATTATGGAAAGGGTTTGACAACTTTGACTTTAAAAAATGCATGTTCACATTGCAACCACAATAATCACTGGGAGTTGATGAACTTCTAAGACTTTAGATACTTTCTCAGTAAAATGAGTAAACATCTCAGTAAAATGTTGGAGTTACGTTAAGCACTTCATGGTGCTGCCTAGTAGAAGCTGCCCGTAGAAGTAATGACAAAAGCTTGCCTTTTATTCTTTCCCTCACCCTCTTCCTATACATAACTCAAGACACGAATTTACAAATATTATGAGAACATGAGTGCACAGGAGGATGCTGCTGAGGCAAGGCAAGCTTTGCATCAAATTGCTTTAGGCCTGTATCATATCTAAATAAACATTTGGAATGGAGAGATTTTATTCTCTGGGAATGAATATTTTAATGTCAGGTACAGTAAGAACACTCTACCCAGCAGGTTGTCCCAGCTCACTGCCTGCATCATACTGCGGGCTGGATGAAGCCCATGTCCTGCCACCTTCTAGCACATGGCATTAGGAAGTGAGTTTATCTTCTCTCTGTTTCAGTTTACTTATCATGAAAGATTAGAGAACTATAGTACCCTTGTCAATAAGATTATTACAAAGATAAGGTAAAGTAATTCATGTAAGTCATCAAGAGGGTTTTACAAAGTGTCTGACTCTGACAAGGTAATCGAAACAGTGACTTGTTATAGATTATATTATGGCAATACCTACTTGGCCATGTGTTTGTTTTGTTCAGTGCTCTGTTTCTGGAATTTTCATGTTTTGTTAGTTTTTTAGAAGACCTATGGATAGAAACAATTGTTTGAATATCTCATGTTAGCATATTTCAACGTAAAAAGAACTAAAATGATCCTTCATGTACCCAGAATGCAATTAAACCACAACAGTACTACTTAGGAAATCTTTGCTTGTCATTTCCCCTATGTAGAAATTTAAAATTTCAGGTCTTACACCTATGCCTTTGACCTATTTTCTGTAGATTTCAGTAGAGAGAGACAAAAATACAGCTTTAGCATTCTATGTGATGGTCTTACTATGTTGATCATGGATTATGAAGAGGCCAGGAAATTTTAGCATCAGACTGTCAAAATATACTTTCCTTGAAAAGTCGTGCCATACCCAAGTTTTTATACATTTCTAATGGAAATGCATAAGCAATATAAACCTTGCAAATGTGAAGAAAGAATTGTCATTTCTCATCACGGCCATGTTTGTTTACAACAGTGCCATGTGAAAGTCAAGAAGAGGAGCAGGTGAGATACCATTTAATGTTATTTGAATTGAATATATAGATAAGAATTAAACAACAATGTGCAAATAAGCACATGAGTATATCTAAAAGCAGACACACCCCCTAGTAAGTTTCTGATAACAAGGTAGGTTTTGGTAGACAGTATTTCAGATGTTACTGATTGGAAGTAATGAACCTAAACCTACTAAAAATGTAAGGGCATCCTAAAGTTTATGTAACCCATTAGAGCTAGACACTTTGGCAATTCATCCCTGATTTCATCTCCTGATCAACTCTAAGACTGGAGTCCATTAAGCTGTGCTACCTCCACTTAAAGTCTATTATGGGATCTTTTACATGCTTACAATTCAGTGTTTAGATTCACTACATGCAACACAATCAGAATGACATGTTCCTGGAAGATGCGCACCTATTTGCATATATATATCTCTGTTCTTTATTATGCCATAAGTTACAGATTTATGAATTAATTGTGGTCCTACATGGATAGGAATTTACTTTCTATGTTGTTGCAATGGTGTTTTTTTCTTTTTTTAATGACTGCTTCCAGTGTGACTGATGTTAATTTCGTAGCCTGTGTAGGCTGAACTGTTATCTCTTAAATCACAGAGCTTGATAAAGGAAGGAGGTTAATAAGGCATGGGTCATTACAATTGTAGGTCCATCCTAATTTATACCAATGATGAATGGGACTTACAGCAAATAAGAGTCTGTGAACTGGAAAGTGAAATGGCCTGATTAAAACAATGAATTTTATGTGCTTTGGAATAACACAAAGAGAATAATAATTTTGATGTCATCTACTTGTGACAGAGAAACCGTTGATACTGAGAATAGAAGATTGCTTCTGAAAAGCTTTTGTGAATAAAGGTATTCACAGCCTCATAATCAGATCCTATTATAGTGAACTCTAGTTGGGTTGCTGTGCATGTAGTACAATTTTGATGAAATATTTACAGAAATAAAAGGTAATCAGCTGGAGTAGTCTTATTTTATGGGGGATTTTTTTTTTTTTTTTTGGTGGAACCGGGGATTGAACTCAATCCCTTGTGCTTGCCAGGGAAGCACTTATTCCACTGAGCCATCTCCCCGGCCCCTTTATGGGGGATTTTATAGAAATAGTTTCTGTCATAGTAAGGTTTGGCCTATAGAAAATGTACAGTATAGCTACTTTCTTTAGGAATCAGCACATAAATATTCTTGTTAGGGTTTCTCTTTTGTTATGAAATATCAGGGATGGCAAGAGCCATGTGATTAAGGAGAACTTGAGGCTTCAAAGTACTTCCTGAGAATTATGCTTCTGCCTCAGGCATTAAAGAAGTGAGGGTTAGAACCACTTAGAGGAGTGAGGAATGCCAGCTTTTGAGTCCACAAACCAAGTGCATTTCTTCTGTTGGCTTTCTCCAACTCCAAATAGGTATATATTTATGCTGGGATACAAGTTTGTCATTATTTGTGTATCATGTATGTGAGTGTATATGTGTACTGGTACATATGTACACATATACATTTGTACCCTGGGGGAGTGGAGGCATATAATGCGTATTTTCAGAAATTGTGTGCTCTTCTCTGATATGGAACCTTTGTTTGTCCAGATGAGATATGACACACAGAGGTTTTGATTCTAGTTCTGGCAAGGTGAAATAACTATGAAAGGATTGCAAAAGACAGTGCTTTTAGGTGTTGAGTGAAATAACTATCATCATTCTGAGAATGTTGGATTCATTTTTATGAGCCTGTGGTGAGAGGAATCACTTGTACATACCATCTAATTAATATCATTTACTGTCACTCTTGTCTTAGCACAAAATATCAGAGTTATGTTACTATAGCCCTCACTTCATATAGATCTGTTAACTTCATGTTGACATAAAGTTTGAGTTTATTAATTAAAATGTTCTTATATGACTAATAATTTCTATGTTGTTAAAACTTCTTTTCAAAGTTCCAGGTGTAGATGTTGTGGTATGAAAAGTTTTAGAAGAAAACTGGGTAGAGGAAATGGGCACTTATGAATTATTTAACCCTTAAGCTGTCCTTCCTACCACATGAAGAAAAAAAAGTCAGAGCAAACATTCAGAACTTTACACCATACTGTTGAGAAGTAAGTCCTTTCAAAGGGGTTGGTTATAAGTGTTTCTAAAAAATGAGACAGTTATCTTCGGACAGCAAAACAAACATGAATTACTGGTGTTGAGTATATGTACAGATGGGTAGCTGCTGCAGATACATATTCTGAGCTGAGAAGTGAGGAGGAGCATGTGACCCCACAATATCTTCAGCATTGCTGGGTAGCACCACAAAAATAATGCCCAAGTGGTACTTTACAATTGAGAGAAATATATGTCTACATATAGATAGGCCTTGTATATAATTTTTAGGCTATGAAGGCAGAGAGCCTGTTATGGTTTGGGTCTAGTTGTCCCTCCAAAGCCTCATGTAGTCACTGGCATGGGCTTCTAGAGTTTACGATTAATTCATGATCTAATGCTGGGATTATGGGTATGAGTGCTGCCGGGATTCAGGGCAGATAGCCTGAATGCAGTATATGGGAGAGAGGCTTGCTGCCGACTGCTGCTGCCGCTCCCCCTTATTACTCCTGTTATTTTGCTGCTTTCTGCCACAATGAACTGCTGCCCTCTGTATGTGCCACTCTGCCTTGGAGCCAGATGAATGTGGACTGAAACCTCCACAAGCTGTGAGATAAATAAACCTTTCCTTCCTTCATTTTGGTTGTCAAGTATTCTGTCCTAGCAACGAGAGAAGAGTAACTGAAGCAGAGCCCTCCTAGTTCACTATTATGGAGGACAATTTGAATAAAATGACATGTTCAGTTGAAATGATTGTGCACTTAAGCTGATTACCTGGGGGTTATTCACTATAGAACAGAACAACACCTAAAATGTTCTACAGAAATTCACTTTGGTTGACTTAGAACTGTGTATTCCAATCTTAGCAGTAAGGATGAGTTAGTGTAAATGCTACACTCAGGTGGTAGCCAGGGGTGAAAGGCTTTCAACATATGACTTTGGTTCGGTGGTGAAACTCTTTTTATTATTTTAAAAAGTGAGCCTTTTAAAAAAATCTGATTTAATCAAAAGATAAATTCCAATGTTTTTTTTGTTTTGCAATCATATCAATTAGTAAAGACTAAAACGTGGTGTGTCATTCCACTTATGTTCCTGAGTTAGCCCAATTAGAAAGTGTTACAGTTAATAAATTTCAAATAATTCACTTTATATGGTAAAAACTCAGAGCACAATATAAAAGTACACATATGCACTGTATCTCTCCTACACCAGTTACCAAAAGCTTTTTCTATAGCAATTCATCAAACAACAGTTTTCTTACAAGTGTGTGACACATATTTACATATGTCTCCTTCAAAAGTTTTCCTTTTGTCATGGAATTATATGCTAGAGAATATTCCACTTAAGCACCTAATGGATATACATTCATCAAAAGCAAAGGGATATATACTATATCTTACTGTAACCTTCCTCATTCCTTCCTGTTGTACCCTTTGGGAGCTTATTTCACATAGTTCTAGGTTGAGTGGATCTTTATGTCTTTTTTATGTATTTAGTATAAGGTCTACAGGGTCTCACTACACAGCTTGGACTCAAAGTGATTCTCCTGTTTTCAGCCTTTCAAGCACTGGGATAACAGGTGAGCGCCACCACTCCCAGTCTCAGTCACCCTCTCAAGGCGCCCCAGGGGCAGTGTCGGCATGTCACTCTGGGGCTTTATACTTTTCAAATAAATCATTGGTGTGTCTCTGTAGTAACTGATGTGTCAACTTCATGTGAGAGGGACCTTCTGTGCCTGCTGGCTTCTACTCCAACAGGCCCCCAGGCACAGCATGTGAGTGGGGTGTTCTGCGTGCTCCCTGGGACCTCCTCTATCAGACAGGCCTGGTGTTGAACCTTGCAGCAGAACTCCCTGCAGAGGCAAGGGGTGAGATTCACTCAACTAATCCAGGAGCAGAACATCTTGCCAGAAAGACACAGTGGGTCCATGTCTCCAGGCTGCAGCAGGATAATGTGTCAACTTTAAGAAGTACCTGAAGTTCATGTTCTCTTCTGATTATTGTTGCTTATATAAATTTTATGTTTATCAGGCATGTATTCCTTCACCAACATTCCCATAATTATTTAAGCATAGTTATATTTTAGGGCTTCTTAATGTTCACTGTCAAATTTTCAAATTGTTTCAAGCCTTAATTTGGTTGAGTTCCATCCTAAAGTGTTCAGAAAGGTTGAAATCAGCTATTTTTTTCCACAGCTGAAAAATTTGACTATGGATAAAAGTAATCCATCCTATTTTAAAAGTTGATTTTATTTTCATATTTGATGAAAAACCATGTATGCCATATATGTCTATACTTTAACTCAGCTGTGGGAGCTTGTAATCTAGTTTTCTACCCATGGGTGGCCCACTGTTCTTTGGCACAAGCCATGTGAACTTTGCCAGATCAGCTCACCTTTCAGGACCTCAGTTCATGTGCTAAGTGGAAAGACTAAACCAGAGTCCTGAGTTTCTTCCAGTTCTAACTTCTTTCAAATCCTTAAAGAGTTCACTGAGTAATTTTGTGTAGACTCTCTCACCCACAGCAATATGGTAGTGTAAATCTGCCTACAAACATTCAGCTGATTATGTAGGTAATTTATCTCAGCTGTACAAAGCTTATATTCACAGATGTCTGAATATTGTGTGGGTTTTTTTTGTGTGTGTATGCATGTGTGTGTGCATGTGCGTGTGCGTGTGTGTGTGTGCATGCACATGTTTGGTTGATTATAATGATCCAGGAGGAAGGAAATCAGTTACAGAGAGTAAACATCAGTGGGAATTGTGAATGAGGGGAATCGGATGTGCATTTTTATACAGAAACTGTCCATATTTTTTTAACCTCAGGGAGCAGGCATTTCATTCAGCACATTGGCTGGTTTGAGTTGTTGTCAAAACCTCATCCAAGTTCACACCCAGGGAGAAAAAGAGAAATGACTTGTAAATGATCAGATCAGAGGCTATAGCAAAAATGAGTGTTTGGCCTAAATCTGTATCCGTATATATTTAAGAATGTTTGGTAGCAGGATGTCTTTGTTACTTTTCTCTCATTGCTGATACAAAGTACCAGGCACTCAAACTTAAGGGGGCAAAAGTTTATTTAGCTTGCAGTTTGTGGAGGTTTCAGGCTGTAAGCAGCTGGGTCCGCTGCAGCACAGCAGCACTGCAGCCCCGCGAAGGGCAACAGGACAATGTGGTGGCAGAAGACAGCAAAAGTGCAGAGAGCAAAAGGGGGAGGGCGAGCACGCCTCCTTTTTTCCCTTATCCTGTTAGCAGGCTACCTTCCCTCTGGGGCAGCTGTAGTGTGCCCTTCTTACGCAGAATGAGGATGTTCACAAGTAAGGACCCTGGCTCCCTGCTGCATCACTGAGTTGAACTTTTAAGCTTCTCAAATTGACATAATGTACCAAACATTATGCAGGTCTAGTGGTAGTACACACCTGTGATTCTAGCACTTTGGAAGGCAGGGGCAGGAGGATAGCAAATTCGATTCCAGCCTAGGAAACTTAGAAATTTAGCAAGACCTTTTCCCAAAATAAAAACAAACAACAACAAATATAATGTGGAGATGTAGTCTGTCTGTCTGTCTGTCTGTCTGTCTGTCTGTCTGTCTGCCTGTCTATCTATCCATCCATCCATCCTTCCTGCTGGTAGGGCCAAGTATGAAAATGTTCTGAACTAGGAATATAGAAATTATGAGTTGCAAAGTCAGATTTATTGTAATTTTGTCTTTTAACATTATGTGTAATATTAAGGGGAAGTCTAATAAGTAATCTTAATGGTATGGAAGGGCCAATACAATGCTTTTGAGATCTTTATTGGCTGTTAACCATTTTCAGAATCTGAGGAGATTCTATCTAGTACCATATCTCTATGGATCAAAAGGTGATATTAAATAACTGAGTGATTCAACATACCAGAGGCTGACTGCAAAGAATTCCTGAAGAAGAGAGAAGAGAGAGTAGGAGATGACAAGGGTGGATGTCTCATCCACTGCTGCTGAATAGTGGACATGTGGGAGCTTCTAGAATCTGCCTTGCTTTTCCCACTTATATTTTTTCATTCAATACTGTGAACGGAACCCAGAGCCTTTGCACAGACTGGGAATTTCTGTCACACTTTTTTCTTTTTAATGTTTCTGGGAATAAAACCAGGGCCTCCTGCATGCTGGGCAAGTGCTCTGATGCTGGACTACATTCCAGCCCTGCTTTACAATTTTACCTTTTATTATTGGCTCAAATATTGACTCACATGCTATGTGAAAGTTTGGTCCATACACAATATTTTATAATTGTGGTAGACTAGCCACAGACAAGCCTTTATTATGGACTGAACTATATCTAATCTTCTACCTGAAGATTAAATGTGGAAATTATATAGATTAAAGTATGTTTTAAAATGTTAGATAGTACAAAATTTATGCAAATGCTTAACATAGTACTGTAGCCAGGGATATAGCTCAGTGGCATAAGCCCCTGCCTGCCAAGTGTAAGGTCCTGAGTTTGATACCCAGTACAAGCAAAGCAAAACAAACAAATATCAAAGTACTGTAGTTAATGCATTAAAATATTATGATATTTACCATTTGACATCATGTTTAAAAAATACATATTTGTTATTGTACAAATCATTGAATTATGTTATACTTACACAATTATATTGAATAACACCACAATCCTGAACAAGAGAACATCCTGTGGAATTTTGTAAAACAACACGTGCTTTGAAAGTAAAAGCCAGTTGAAGTGGAATTATCAAGGTGACTTCCACTATTACTGTTATTTTTATCTACAGTAGCTAATAACAACCTTTTCCTGTAGAACTGAACATAAATTACATCAGAGTAGTGACACTGTAATAAATAGAAAGGAGACAGTAATAGGAGATTCCTACTGTTTTTCTTTGCTATGTATCCTAGGAATAAAGATGAAAGAATATTTAGCTCATCACTCAAAGTTTGAGAAATGTAGGCATTTTCATACTATCCCAAAGATAGAATATTGATATATTTTTAAAATGAGCTGTTCTCACATACAGTGTAATACTTTGTGGCATAAAACATACAGGGCAGTTGTTTTTTTATGTAACAGATTCTATTGAAAAGAATGTCAGCTTTGCCAATTTAATGAATGAAATCTATCTTTCTAAAATAATCATCAGTTTCTTCTATATTTGAATTTTGAAGGCTAATTCTTTTGTTTAGTTTAAAATGTTTGAAGGTGAAGCAATCTATCAGAGTAGTCAGGTGGTGAAGTAGGCAGATTTTGAATGTGAAGTCAGAAAGCATCGGTTTTACTCTACTTAATAGCTGTGTGCACTTGGACAAATCAGTCCCCATTCCCTGAACTATAAGGCCGGGTGATAACCCTCACCTCTCCAGATTGCTCTGTTGTGAGGCAAACCTCTTGTTGGCATCACAACTGCAGCCACCTGGTGTCTGTCCTCTAGTGCTCTATCCCCTGCCAAACTCCCCCCTGTGGCTGTGGTCAGACAACTTTTAATCTTTAAAGTGTGGCTTCTGTGTCTTTCCACTTTCTTCTTTAACTTCTTTTATTTCTTCCTTCCTTCCTAACTTCTTCCCTCCCTTTCCATCTTTCAAACCATTCCATAGATTTTAGCTTTAGGTTTAAGGTCATTCTTCCCAATATTGTATCATAAATTCCTTGTTATTTCAATAGTCCTCTAGATAACTTTGTAATAAATTTGGCTCTCACTAGACTTTCTCCTTTCCAGTGATCTTTCCCTCCACTTCTCCCAGGTACTTATTTTCATGGTCACTTCCTAGAACATATGAAAACATCCAGTCTTTCTTTAATTTGTTTTAAACCATCTACCATGTTTAAGCGTTTCATCCAGTACCTTGTCCTCACCCTTGTGTTCTATCTTACCCAATTTAAATATCATGCCACAATTCCTTTCTTTTTCTTTTTTTCTCATTTATATACATAAATCTCTCTACACAGGTACAGGATCTCTCTACACAGCTCTGACTGGTAGTGATGTCCTATTTTCAGCCTCCCCAGAGCTGGGATTACAGGCATGCGTCACCACGCCCAGACTCGGTTCCAGCTTAGTGCACCCAAGGGTGGGGTTTGAATGGCATGTGGTGCCGGGGATCCAGCCTCGGTCCCTGTGCTTGCCTAAGCAGGTGCTTAGTCTGCTGAGCTGTCTCATTGGCCCATGATTTTTCTTTGCATATATTTTCAACTTCCTCCCTCTCCCATATTGTTCTACTATATCTTGCAAGGGGATGATTTCAATACTGTTTAATGAATTATTCTCTATTCATGTTAAAACTGAACATATTTACACAGATGTAACTATGAGTTCTCATTTTAGATCTCTGAACATGACACTAAACTGGGCCCTTTGTACCATGAAATGATCGTTCATTCTCTCATCTCTCTCTCTCTCTCTCTCTCTTTTTTTCTTTTCCCTTCTTTTCTCTTTCCTTTCATTTTAGTTCTGCAAATCTTGACACTGCCTTCATTTTAAGCACATAACTTTGTTCTCTGGCTCACTGGGAAAAGTGAAATGGCTGACACTGTATTTCATAAATCTTTACTAGAATATTGACCTATGGAATCTACATGAAGGCAAGTACACTAGACTGCCTTCCCATTGTAATGACTCATGACACATTTAGCATCCATTTGAATAATAAACTATTTCTTATTTACCTAAGTTCATTACCACAGAAATCTTATATTTTTATTTGTCTTCACTTCACTTCATTTCATTTTTCTTTAGCATACAGATGTGCTGTAATTTATACTATCTTGAAAAAATTCCTCTATGACACTTCTGTTTCCCATTTACTGCTCTTATTTGTTCCACTTTGTAATTCAATTTGTCTAAGGGAGTTTTGTCTACATAGTCTTTCTATAAATCCTTTTTTCCCATGTTCTCTTGAACTCATTCGAATCAGCTCTTTGCTCCATGAAGTAACAGGTGTGGCATCTCAAGGGCATCTCAGACATAAGATGCCTAAGAGCTGACCTCCACTCCAAACTCACTCTCACATACTGCATTCTAGCTGAGCAAATGGCTTTGGAATGTCCCAGATATTTCAGCCAAACAACATAGAGTCATCTTTATTTCTTCCTTCTCTCCTAAATGCTGGATTGAATCTATTGGAAAATTTTAAGCCTCTGTGTCAAAAATGTGTCCCAAATATGATTATTTATGTTTACCTAATTTATTACTACTCTGATTAACCCACCATAATCTTATAGATTTGCAATAATTTCTCCCAGACAAGTACTACCCAGGCCCGACCCTGCTTAGCTTCTGAGATTAGATGACATCAGACGCATTCAGGGTGGTGTGGCCGTAGATAATAATTTCTAACAGCTCCCTACCTTCTAGTCTTTCAGTACTCAAACCCCACTCCCACCCTCATTTCTATACACATTGGTTGGAAGGATCTTGTCTTGTTTTGTCACTGTGTCCTTAGCCCAATGCATTCGATGACCTCCCTGGCTTTCCACCACATTTACACTGAGCACATTCCTCCATAGCCTTCAGGGCCACACACAATGTGCTTTTACTTGGAATCTACATCCATGCCATTGGTCTACTTTCCCTCAACCTTGCTGTTATAAAATTGAACAGGCACATCTCCTCTTCAGACTGGTAGTGAATATGGTAAATCCAAGCATCCAATGATAATTTACTCTTGATTCCATAAGGAATGGGGCATGGCCTGGAACAATATACTTCTTGTAAAGTTAAAATTATGTAAGATGAGTTAAGAATGGGAGAAACTGGATTCAGCCTATTAAAATTTAGTGACATTTTTGAGGTTATTCAGCTTTTAAAGAGAGATGAAATAGATTTGAGCAACATTTTCAAAACAATACTAAAGGATTATCTCACTTACAAGATGAATTGGAGTGGGGGAAATACTGAAGATTAATGAGGTGTGAAATTACCCCAGAATACATCCTGAGAAGGGAAATAAGATAAGGCTCTCTGTTTCAGATATCTGCCTCAGTAGGGCTCCTATAACAAAATGTCAAGGACTGGTATGACATAAATTTGTTTCTAACAGTTCTTAAAACTGGGAGTCTAAGATCAAGCAGGCAGGATGGGTTTGTTTTGGTAAGTAACACCTAACTTCTGTCTTCTTGTGCTATCCTCAGTATAGGGAAAGAGCCAGTTAGCTCTCTAGCATCTGATTATGAAGACACTAATCCCATTCATGAAGTTCTACCCTCATAACTTAATTGATTACTTCTCCATGGACTCAACTCTTAATATCATAATTTTGTTTTTTTTTTTTAATTTTAGGGAAGGGTCTACAGGGTGTTCAGGGTCTCACTACTAGATTGTACTTGTAGTGATCCATCTGCTTACAGCCTTCCAAGAGCTGGGATTGATACCATCAATTTGGAGCTTAGAATTTCAATATGTAAATTTTGAAGAGACAAAGCATCGCATCTGTAATAGCTTTATTCATAGCTATGATTGATGTTAGTTCAGGTTATGTGGTGTACATGTCATGATTTTTTGAATCTAGTCTGAGTCATGTCTTAGGTGGAGATCACTTAAGTGAGGATTTTGTGAAGATTCCCTCTATTCCAACACAGGCTTCTCTATTCACACTTTGATATTTATAAAAAGAGGATGTGATTCTAAGAAATAACTTATAATCAACAAATTTTTGCTTGAATAAGATAAAATTTTGAGTTATTCAACTGAATAAATGACCAATGAGATAGCCAACCACTCTGGAATACAGAAAGCCCAATTTGAAATGAAGAACATATTCTACATCTCAAGTTTGCGTACTGTTAAGAAATAATGAAAGACTTTAATGCCCTGTCTTGGATAACTCTGTGGACCTTGTCCCTTGACAACTGTAACTGGTTTTAAAGTTTCTGTGTCCAACTCTATGCACTACTAAAAGAGTTTGGTTTCCCTCTGTCTCACACTTTCTGTGATAGAGTTGTCTTTTCAAGTACGGGACTCTGATCTTGATTCCCAACTGCTGCATCCACGCCCTCTCAGGAGAAATCTTGCAAAAGTTCATGTATGTACCACTGGAGAGGACTGCTTTGCAAGCCCTGCTATGCATGTTAAGCATTCTACTACTCCCCAAGAGGCCAGGGGTCTTCAGACAGGGACTGGAAATTGTTTCATCTGTAGAAGCTGTCATTTCTGAAGCAAGTGCTTTTGAAGCTTTGAACACCAATACTTATAACTACTGCCTATGATCTCTATGGACCTAAAGAATCAATGACACTACCCAGATAGTTTATGTAGAGACAATTTTATTGTTGCTGTACAACCTTAATGCCATATTACAGGACAGGTAATTCGTTGTTAGTCAAAATGATTTTACTTTTCATAACACACCTTATGAGCTGTCTTTTCTTTTTCCCTTTCTATACACATAAACAGAAGGAAAGGAAGTTTGTATGATGCAATTTCACAAAAATTGATCAGCCCCTCTAGAGTTGGAGGCAAAAGAGAGACAGAATTTGTTACCTAGGTGTAACAGCTTATGGCCCATATGTTGTAGGTTTATTATGTTATAAGTTGTGTCTATAACATTATTATTTTCATTATAATGCGTGGCTTATATAGAAAGCATAAAATCCAGATAATGAAATGATTAGTACAAAGAAATTACTACTAGAATTGTACACATATGTATGTGCATGTATGTTTTCATACATACAATAAAATGTTTCTCAAATTAGAATGATGCAGTATTTTGTAAGCTTAACAAAAATGTTATAATTGAATTTGTTACTTTATCTAGAGGTAGACTGTCTTCTGCCAGATCATCAAGTGGGAAAAATCAGAGATTTTGATAACAAGAACTGGGTGTCATTCAATGCCTTGCATATGGTGATCAAGTTTTGGGCTTGATCACAGGTGACAGTGATCACTAATTTTGAAAGATCAGTTTGACCAGATTAAGAAATGCCTGGCAGATTAGCAAAACACCCTGGAGTGTATGTGGGATGTTTGCAGACAGGGTGGGTAGGAGGGCAGCAGACTAAGGGTTTGGAGAGGAGATCTAGTCTGCTTGTGGGTAACACAAGCCAATAAGCTTTTACATGGCCATCAGATTCCATTTTCTTCAGGCTTTTGCTACAGGCTCCAGCCAATGACCCCAGAAGCCCTTGGGCAGTTGCCCTCTGACAGGTGTTGTGTTCTTGATCCTTCCTGTTTCTAACTTCCAGCTTCTTGGGCTGAGCAGCTGCTGGCTCCTCTGGTCTCTAAGCACACAGATGGCCATGGCGAGCCCTTCCAACTCTGGTCCTGTAAGCCTCCACGATCAATTCCTAAGCAAACTTTTATTGGTTCTGTTCCTCTGGAGAGCCTTAACCAATATATGGACTTCACTAATATTTAGAAAGTGCTAATGAGCAGAACTACCGCAACATCTGTGGTTATAAACCTGTAGTTTTTGTAGCTTTCTTTTCTTGGATATATTACTGGTACATTTCTAACAAATATTGCTTTCAAAATAGTTCAATTATCGAGTTACAAATTCTCCATTGATGATGAACAATTGTCAATGCAATAGCTTGAATGTCCTCTCCAAAACTCATGTTGAAATTTAATTGTGCTTTTGAAAGTATTCATAGGAAAGACCTTGTCAATGTGATTAAGTCACTAAGCCAAGGTCTTCAAGGGTGGGGTAAGCCTCCTACTGCTTAGTTCCGAAGGCAGTGTGCTTTAAGTAAAAGGAAACATTGGGTCTAATTACCCTCGGGGACTTGTTCATGCTGCTGTGTCACAGTACTGCCTCAGGACGTCAGCAAGTACCAGTACCATGCACTTAGATTTAAGCCTCAAAAAGTATGAGGCAAATGACATTCTATTGTTTATCATTTTTTTTTTTTTGTTTAACATTTTCTTCTAGCTATGATATTCCTTTGTGATAGAAGAAAACAGATTAAGGCAGTAGAATTCTTCACAGTTGTCTTGTCAGTGATGGGCTTAAAATTTCAATTTGTTTTTTGACATTTGGATTGGAGAGAGAGAATAGAAAACATAATATTGTATACCTATAGAATTTTCTAGCAATATGTTATAAACTAGCCAGCACTAGAAAAGGGAGGATAGGTTTTAGTTTTGTGGTGACCTACATAGTTTTGTATGACTATATATTTCTATGCTGTCTGTGTTACTGTTATCTAAAATGCAGGCCCCCAAAGCTTCTTGCGCTGAGCGCTTGATTACCAGCTGATGGGATGTTGAAGTGATTAGGAGATGAGTGTTTTTGCTTCAATAATGGATTAATCCATTGATGAGATCATAATTTGCTGGCATTATTGAGAAGTGGTGGAAATGAGAGGCGGGCCCTATTTGAAGAGGTAGGGTTGTGGTCTTGGGGTCCATGTCTGCTTGTTTGCCTCTGTCTCGCTCTGGTTCCTTCACATTCCCTGCTTTCCAGCTGCTCTGAGATAAGCAGCCATCCTCTGCCATCCTCTGCTACTGTGCTGTTTCTGCCTCCCAAGGGGACTCAGAGCAATGGAGCCGAATAACTATGGATGGAAACCTTTGAATCTGTAAGGACAAAGAAACCTTTTGTCCTTTGAGTTGTTTTTGTCCGGTATTTGGACAGGGTGATGAAAACCTCACTAACTCATGAGACTATGTGATTTGCTAACATTCTTTTGCTGCCAAATGCCCTTCTAGCTCCTAGGAAATGCCTTATCACACAACTTAAAGGGATTAGAAAGAATTGTTTTGCATAAACCTACTTAATTCCAAATGTAAAGAATACAAAAGATTGTATCTGAAAATAGTTTATGCAATGTGTATTACTCGGTTCCAAAGGCAACCCAAATAGGAGGACTGTTTGTGATTTAGAATACTCTGAAAAATAAGGGCTTTCTATGCAATATAGCACTTCTAAAAGTGAAAATGCTGCTCAAAATGTCCTTATATAACTGGAATATATGGAAGTACAAGTCAGCTGGATATTGCAAACAGCACTGCATCAATGATATGAACTTGAATAGAGTAGAATTGCAATGAGCAGGAAGAGCAGCCTATCATTGGCTTTTCAAAGGAAATGCTGTCGTTTGACAAAAATACCACGTACTTCCTAGAAACTTATGCTAATTTGTGAAACTCAGATCTCCTCATGGACCGCATTTCCATAGGGGATTAGAGTCCCCTCTCTATGGAAACTTAGTCACAAGTTAACATCTAGCACAACTTTGAGTTAGGGTTACCTGAATCATACAATGATGCTGGACGCTTCTGATGCATTAATGCAGTGGAATACACACTCAAAGAAGGAATTAGTCCTGTATTTTAATCTTAAGCAATATCCTTAGGTATATATAAATAAAATTTAGTATTTTACTTAGTAAAATAATATTTAGTAAAATTTAGTATTCAGTAAAATTAAGATCAAACTTTTATAATTTTAGGATATTTACTCTATGACTTCCACAATACATTTTATCTTAATGTTCTCTTTGCCTGACAGCAGTTCCTCAATTTTTACTTAAAATATATATTAGTTAAAATAGTTGTATGATTTTTATCACATTAAAATGATAAAAATTCAATGATTAGGTTTATTAAAATATGTATTATTTTAACAAATACACTAATGACTTTAAATATGTAATCATTGTGATTAGATAAAATCTCCTTTTAAAATTTGATACCTTGTAAAATATCCTCTTTGACTAATATCAGGAGAGACTGTTAGTTATTTCTAAGAGAAAAAGAAAACCATTATTCTCAAAATGGCTCATCTGACATGACTGGGATCTAAATTAAAAGTTTCTAGGTTCCGATCAGCCAATACACGTTTACTAAAATAAAAGTATTTAGATTTGCCTAAAAATAAAACTTTAGTTTGCCAGGGATGATCTGCTTTTATTCAAATTAGTGATTGATTTTTTATAATGACTGAAACTTTTGATTTCAATATATCTTTATAAAATAGAGCTTCTGACACATCATTTTATTTGTTGTGTTCTAAAAATCTCAGATAATCTACAGAAAATAAAAGTCAGTTAAAGTGTTTGTCTTTGTCCATTTTCTCCAAATTTGATCCTCTCATTATGCATGCTTTCATTATTTCAGATACACATAACTTAAATATTCTTTTGCAGTTAATAAAATTATCATACTGGAAGAAAATAGCAAATGACAATAGACTCTCTGCATTTCACAAAGTTAACTGTGAAACGTGACTCTTAGCTTAGAAAAAATCTGATTGAATAAAATGAGGTAGAAGCCGTTGCTGCAGAAGCCCAGAGAAAAAGAGTGGGAAATTTAAATTTGACTATAATCGCAATATAAATCAAGGTGACATGCCTGCCTTTATAAACTGAAGCCTTGGAAGCCCCTGTTAGCTTTGAAATGTGACTGAGATTGGACAGAGTTGGGGCAGGAGAACATATATGGAAAGCAGAAGAGAGAAACTATAATACTTGGTTGAAGAGGGAAAACTCTAGGGTAGCTATGGAAGCTATCTTAACGTAGTCAGAACTTCAATATAGAAGGCAGATTAAACTGCAGTGGTGGCTTAGACTATTTGAGATGTCAAGACCTCTCAACTTGGAGGTTATACTATGTTGTGAATACACTAACTTCTTCAGGAAATGATGAATGTGATCAGTGATAAATTGCAATTAACTTAATATTTCATGATATACTTTTATATTATAATCATTGGTCACTCCAATATTATCTGCATTTGTCAGGAGTGGTGAAAACATCTGAAAATGATGCCAAAGCAAGGAAATATAATTGGGTCTTAGGGATTTGGAAACTTCAGGTGAGTTAGTACTTTTTCAAAACTATGGTATGCATGAGCTTAGAATCCCCATTCCTCTATATCTTGATACAGATACCTATCGATCGATCGATTGATCGATCAATGGATAGATTCATTTTGTGTTTGTACTGGAGAGAGTACCCTAGGCTTATATCTCTCATTTGAAGGCTCTGAAGGATGGATGACAGAATGATTCTCAAACCTATTTAAGTGAAAATTATGTCACTGCTGAAGACAGCGTCTCAGAATCTCAGTATCTGCCACACTGATTTAGGATAGTCTCTAACCATAACATTGTATAACTCATTGCTATGGCAAGCAGCCGTAGTACTGACAGAGCTACATTCTTCTATTCTTAATTTATTAATTGATTAATTCTCAACATTCCTGGATTAGCCCTGTCCTTTGTTATTTTGGTGATTAAAAACAAGTTCTTCAAGGCCCATTTCCAATGTGCATAATATATGCTTCAGTCATTGAGAACAAAATCCAATTAACAATTAGCCACTTTCCATTCACTTAGAATAGCACTGATAGCTCAATATATGGACTACAAAGGTTATTTGAGAAAAAAGAGGAAAGCCCGAAATATCACTGAGGTTACTTACTTAGAAACAATTGTCTTTGCATGAACCAGCGAGGTAACATCATTGATCAGTTCAAAGAAATTATGATCCTCGGGGACTGAGAGCAATAGAAATAAATGCTATTTTTTAGAGCATCAAACCATTCTCTTCAAAGAGGACAGCTTAAGGAGATGAAACAATTCTGAGCCCCCGTCAAAAGACCTTTTGGCCTCTTCAGAAGTGGATGGAATTTGACATGCATTCCGTGGATTTGTAAAGTAGCTCCCTTGAGATGTATTCACGAGAATTTTTGACTGATGGTAGTTGTTGTAAGCCATCCATTTCATTAAATCTTTAAAAGCATTTATACTTACTTAAAATAAAAAAAACACAAGAAAAGAAAGACATACTGGCCAAAGTTACTAATTGATAATAAAATGTCAGTGGTCCTGGAGTTATTAATAAAAAACAAATATATGAACATAAGATAAAATAAAAGGATTATGCTTCAGTAATGACATATTTCCTTTGTATTGAGGTTTCTTCAGAGGACGTTTACAGGGCTAGAGAGACAGCCCAGTGGCCTAAGTGCCTGCCTGGCAGCCATAAGGACCCAGGTTTGATCCCCAGTAATGCATGTACTGCTGGCCCTGGAACCCCGGTGCATAGTGCTGCCCACTAAAACCGGGCGTGGTGGTGCACGCCTGTAATCCCAGCACTGGCAAGGCTTAGACAAGAGGATTACTACAAGTCTGAGCTATGTAACGAGACCTTGTAGTAAATAACTAAATAAAGACTAAAGTAAGGAAAGAAAGTAAGAAGAGAATTACATAACCTCTTTGAAAATAAAAAGCGTTTATAGTAAAAAACAAAACAAAACAAAGTGGTTACTGAAAGATAACACTATGGTTATATTTGTTGCAATGACTGTACTATTTTTATTTGTTTTGGATGACGGAAAACCTACACTTAGCATTATATAACCGTGTAAAAACTAAAATCAATAATATTTTCCACTCCCCAAATTAAATCAATCCCATTGAGTTTCTCCTTCTGATTAAGGTAAATGGCTTATTATAAAGAGAGGACAACTCTCCACTATGCAGCAGCGAAGGTGGCCGATGGGTCTGTGGCTGCGGGCCAGTCCTCTCCTCTCGAGGAACTCAGGCCATCCCCGCGTGGCACGTGGGAGAGTGCTCAGATTAGCGAACTGTGCGTGCCTGCCCTCTGCTGGGAGAACATCCAGTTAACTTTCAGGGAAGAAAACTTCATTTTTTCACTGCAGAAAAGTGCAAATTAGAATTCTTGGGAACAAATTTTCAAGTGACGTTGTATTTAACCCCTGATAATTTTTAAAGCAAATAAATACAGCATGAGCGTTATTTTGTGCCTACTTTGTATACATCCTGGTGCTTGTATCATAAATAAGAGAATGTGCAAATTATCACCATATTTCAGGGAGGCAGCATTCAACTTTTCCTCTTGAGTCAGTTTAACCAAGAACACGGAGAATCCTCTAGACACTTCTTGGTGGGCTGATTGGTGCAGGTCTCTACAGTACTGCTTTTACAGGAGCCGCTATCTAATTTTAAATATGGTTGCTTAATTTTTTTTATGTATTTAGTATAGGGTCTACAGGGTCTCACTACACAGATTGGATTTAAATTTTAATTAAGGTTAAAAACAATTACAGATCTTGTTTTATTTTTCATTTTCTATATTTGGTGCAGGGTCTCACTATGTAGCTCGGACTCCTGGTGATCCTCCTGTTTTCAGCCTCCCCAGTGCTGGGATTACAGGCGTGCGCCACCACATCCAGTCTCAGTTGCTAGCTCAGTGCGCCCCAGTGGTGGGGCCTGCGTGGCACACGGGACAGGGATGGAAGCCTGGTCCCTATGCTTGCCAAAGCAGGTGTTTAGTCTGCTGCGCTCTCTCTCCAGCCCACAGATCTTGTTTTAAGGCAGTGAAAGCAACCAAGTTTCAAGTGTTTGGTAACTACCTGTGACCAAAATGTAGGCAGCTGAATTAGGTAGAGATATTGTAGGCAGCCATACAGAGCAGCACCCTCGAGGAGCCTGCATGAAAGACGAAATACCTTGTGACTGTGGGAGAAACAGGCACCTCCTCCGTGGGCCAGACCTCAAAAAAAGATGAAAGGAATGCAGCCACATACCTCCCTAGGGTTGGGTACCAGGAATTGATATTCTAAATAGGCATTAATCACCTTGGCAAAGCCAGCAAGAGTCACTAACCCAACCCCTACAGGAAAAGCCTCTGTTCTCTCTTCATCCCACTTGCTATGTGACTTGATTTCTTGTTTGATTCTGATTTAATCCATTTTACCTGAGCAATTGTGCTTGTAATGTTATTGGTTGGCCATGGTTTTGTCCGACCTGCTGCCCACCCAGCGACTTCCCATGTTTCTCACCTTAGACCTGCCTCACCTCATGGTTTTGCTCCATAACAACCCCTATCAACAGCAGGTTCCAGGGAAACCCACTCAGGTAGCCTTCTGTCTCTCCCTCAGATGGAAGCTTTCTTTTCTCCAATCACATATTCTGCTTGTAACCTCTGTTGTTCCTGAAATTCATTTTTTGGTTTCAGAGAACACTAACTCATCCCAGTTATATTCCATGTTGGGAGTTTCTTTCCCCTATGTTGAAAGGATATCATATCAGATATTTCAGAGACAATATTAGTTTCATCAAACAAAGGTCTAGTGGACAGCACTGGAAGGCATGGCAGAATAATAAAGCCATATTTTAAATCTCAGGAATCTAGGGCTTGTATCAGGCTTACCAATATTTTGTATGATATGGAACAAACACTTCTATTTTATTTTATTTTTTTATTTTTGGTACTAGGGATTGAACTCAGGAGCTTGTGCTTGCCAAGCAGGCACTTATATTGTTGAGTTATCTCCCTACCCTCCTTTTTTTCAATTGAGTTTCTTTCTTTTTCAAGTGAGAAATTTGAAAATTGTTGAGAAGTTATGCTCAGCAGTGATGCAAATATACTAAAAGGGTTCTTTTAACAAATAGGGCCAAGAGTCACTTGGGGGTCCTCTAAGAGTATACTGTGTACCCCTGAGTTATTTTATTTTATTTTTTATATTTTTAGGGGAGGGTCTATAGGGTGCTCAGGGTCTCACTACTAGATAGGACTCATAGTGATCCGCCTGTTTACAGCCTCCCAAGAGCTGGGATTGCAGGTGTACGCCACCACTCCCAGTCTCAATTGCTGTCTCAGTGCACCCCAGGGGTGGGTCTGGCATGGCTGGTCCAGGGTGCTTACTGCTAATTTAAACGTTTCTAGGGGCCGGGGAGATGGCTTAGGGGAATAAGCACTTCCCTGGCAAGCACAAGGGTCTGAGTTCAATCCCCGGTTCCGCCAAAAAAAAAAAAAAAAAAAAAAAAAAAATAATAAAAAAAAAGTTTCTAAATACAGAATTGCATTCTAAAATGAAATTTGACTTTGGTTTCTGTCAAGGGTGTGGTGCATTCTGTTTCTAATAAACAAATAAACAACTCCTTAAAGTATTGCTGTTGGTTTTCTATAATCCGTATTATCAGCCTTATCAACCAATCTACCAGGATCATTTGAATTGTAAGTATTAAGCTAGTGTTGGTAGCCATGATGGGAATAGAAGTTTCAAAGAGTACTGTAGTTACATTTGTGATTTTATTGAGAATTGTTTTCACTAGGGAAGTCTTAGCCTGTCGGATTAAAATGGTAAAGAGACCTTTTACTGCAAGAGCTTTGACAGTTATCCCCTTAGCAAAGTTTGCTTTTGTGATAATTATACCTACTCTTGTTTACCAAATGAATCACTTTTCAGTGCTGCTTTTAACCTTGACTGGCTTCCCTTTGATGCTTATTTTTTACTATGATGTGCTGTTTAGAAACCCAGCACACATTCCGCACTGCTCTTTTTCAAGTGCAGCATTTACTCTTGGTTTTCTGTAAAGTCAATTTCCAAAGTTCATTTAGAGAGCAAGGAAGGGTGAGGGAGAGCAACAGCAGTATGTCTTTCATCTGCAAAGAAATGAATGTGTGGAGATCGGTTCAGCATAATGACGGGTACCTTCCCTGCTTCCCTGGATGTAGCAAGTGTCATGAGACCCACTAAATACTACGTGAGGAAAGGAGTGAGGATTTTCAGGATGGATCAAGATCAGAAGGAGTTTCTTAACGTTATGGTCTGTGCGCAGTTGTCCCTTCCCCCACCCCAAAGCCTCACGCAGTCACTGGGGCAGCTTCTAGAGTTTCTGATTACTTCATGATCCGATGCTGGGAGTACGAGTGTGAGTGTTACACCTGCCCGGGGCCTGAGAGCCTGAATGCAATGTAAGGAGGGAAGGGGCTTGCTAGCTGCCTCAGCCACTGCCCCTCCCTTTGTTCTTTGCTGTCTTCCCCTGCCATGGACATCTGCCCTCTGCTGTGTGTGCTGTCTTGGATCCAGCTGAGTAGAGACTGAAACTTTCACTAACTAACTGTGAGCTAAATCAGCCTTTCCTTCCTTAATTTTGGGTGGCAGGTGTTTGTCCCAGCAACAAGAGAAAAGTAACTGAGACAGTCACATTATTGGTTTAGTGAGATATGTTTCTTCACAGAGTAACAAAACTCATGCTAAGAGCAAATAACACTGAGGTGGTAAAATCATATGCTGGACTTCAGTTTTATATTTTGTAAACAATAGCAGTTTCAAATGGAACAACTGGTAACACTAACCAAGTATTTCTAGTTCCAAATAAACAGTCTGTACAATACCCTTGAGCTCCTGTACAAAGCACAACTTTCTAACGGTGGCGGCCGCAGTAGGGAAGAGAGATGGACAAGGTCCCAAAGAGTAGTAAGCAGTTCCGTGGGTGTCACTGGAGTGGCAACACCAGTGGGATATGGGTAGCACAGGAGAGGGCCGTGGAAACTGTGGCCATTTGGCAAATCCACACAGCACTGGAGCAGAGAAAATGGTGTTGAATTGGGATGACATATTAGAGATAAAAGTCTCGAGAGAGAAGAGACAAAGTTGTTATATTTAATGTCATTACCCCAAGAAGAAATGGACGTGGAAACGCCTATACAACTGTGCTTGAGGACTTAATGTCACATGCCCCCTCGTGCTAGTAAATGGTCTGTCTTCTTTGAACAACCTTACAAGACCCCTGCCATCCCTTTAGGCCCTGTTGTTCTCAGGCCTTAGTCACTGCGTACGGTGAGTGCTGCTTCTCCTCTCTGAAAGTGATGTCATTGAAATTACCAGCACTGTGCCCAGGCAATGAGGCCGCACACAATCAAATCTGAAAACGCGAAGTTTTCTTGGCTACAGCACTAGGTCTTCTTTTGAGACATCCTTCATTTTGCTGTCGTGGGGGGGGGGCACGTCCTACTTTCTTACCTTTCTATCTTCTTTTCTTTTTAAATTGGATACAGGGTCTCACTCTACAGTTCAGACTCATAGTGATCCTCTTGTCTCAGCTTCCCCAACACTGGGATTACAGGCATGCGCCACCACACCTGGTATTCCAGGGCCGACGCAGACCTTGCTCTTGCCAGGCAGGCACTTAGGCCATCCAGCTATCTCCCCAGCCAGCTTTCCACCTTCTTTACAGCCTCTTTTCCCTATTGTTGCTTGGTGATTGTAGATATTTAAATTATCAAAAAATTCTTCCTTAATTACAACTGCATGTACTCCACAAATTCAAATTACATCACTCTACTAGAGAGACCCCAAAATATATTGTCAAGCCAAACTTCTCCTTTAGGTTTCTTACTGAGGTCACCTAGAATTTAGACTCATCTTTGCTTTTCACTTTCTATTTATTACTTTTCCAGTATTTTACATTTTCTTAAATCGAGTCATCCTCTCAATTATCAAGTCCAAAATACATAAAAGTAATTAATCAGTCTTTCATTGGCCTTATATCTCTGTACCCTAATGACCACCAGGAATTGCCAATCTTTTTGATTCTAAAGGATCCTTCTGATTTGAGCCTCTAAAAGGCTATTTTTAAATTCCCACTTACTTTATCTGCTGCCCTTCACGAGGCTCTCCTGCAGTAGCTTCCTAGGATCTCCTATAATATGTACCTTGCTTCTATAATTCATCTACTGGAAAGTCAGAGTACCTTGTTATGAAGCATCTGATCAGACAATCTCATTCTTGAAGCCTGTCAGCGATTTTATTTCCACCAGGCTTAAGTACTGCACCCACTCCTTTTGGCAGAGTGGCTCATGCCATTCTGGAGTTTACCTAGGTTTGAACACTTTAGTTTTGGAACTATTTTCCTAAAGCTCAAAGCTTCCAACTTCACTTCTTTTGCTTCCCTGAGTTCTCACATTTCCTCTGAATTGCATTACTTTATGTTTGTCTTCTACTACTATTTCACTCCTCTGAAGACTGCCTCGCTTGTCACATCTTTAAAACTTTTTCAGGAAAGCATTCTTTACATTCAGAATTAATTAGGCTTCCTCGGTATCAGCTTTCCATAAAATTTTCAGTGCCCACTGTCATCCAATCTGTATTTGCTTCAAGCTAATTGATTTTACATTAAAAGCTTTATCAACTTTACTTGACATATTCCATAAATTGAGACAAAGTTTCTCAAAATATCAGGTCCTGACATCAGTATACAATGTATACCTATACATTGATAGGGCCTGATACACTATGATTACACTCATTAATAATTTAACAAATATTAATTTTCTTATGCTAGAGACATAAAAAGAATGACATGGAAAGGTATTTTTACTGTATCATCACATATGTGTTCTTCACTAATATTTTGATGTTTAGAATTTCATGTGAAAAAGAAAATAACTCATTGAGAAAAATGGAAGTAGGAGAAATTTTCAAATTCATGTAACTTTTTTTTTTTTTAAATTATTTATTTATTTGTTTATTTTGTGTGTGTGGCCAGCTCAGCCCACTAGGGGGCGTGGCTGGCATGTGGTGCTGGGGGATTGAACTGTGGTCCCTGTGCTTTGCTTAGCTTAGCTTGTTCTAAATAGGTGCTTTAGACCACTGAGCCATCTCACCAGCCCTCATGTAACTTTTAATAGGATATTGTTAGGTATGAACCCACACAATTGACCGGACTCGGCATTCTGATGCTAGTAGAAGATTTATTAGGGGCAGCAAGCAGGCTGGCTGTCTAGAAGACCTTGACAGCCATAAATAAGACAAAGCATGGGGCTTTTTAAGGAGTGGGAAGGGTGTTTGTGACCTGGAACAGCCAAGGGAGAGCTCATCTCGGTGGGGCTACCTGGTCTGCAGGCGACCTTTGATGTTTAAAAAGGAGCGTTTCCGTGGTTGCTGGCCCAGGTCAGTCAGGCAGACCCGTGCTGAGGTTTGGGCTTGGCTCTGCTGGGGTCCAATGGATGGAGTTTCAGGGCACTGGGTCACACCAAGACGGAGAGTGTTTGGGGCAAGGTGTCTAGGAAACTTTGAGTCCTGGCCTATCAGATATTAGCTAAAATATGAGTTGTATCTGAGAAAACAGTGCAAATATCGAAGGCAGACAGCTCCGTGTGGCTGATGTCAGCCTTGGGAAATTCTTTTTGAATCCCCAGAATAATATGTTGCTTTGGGGGTTAGCGGTGAGATAGGGAGAGTTCTTGCTGTGTAGTTCAGACTGACCTTGAACTTGCTGTGTAACTCAGACTGGCCTCGAACTTGCTGTGTAACTCAGACTGACCTTGAACTTGCTGTGTAACTCAGACTGGCTTTGAACTCATGGTGATCCTCCCTGCTCAGCCTCTGTGTGTTGAGATCACAGGCATGTCCCACCAGGCCTGGTGCAGAGCACTTTGGAAATGCTGGCTTGTGACATTCAGGCAATGCAGATCAAGATGAAGTCTGAGCTGGTGGACCAGTCATTTAGGGTCTCCGGAGGGAAGAAAGCATGCAGTGAGCTAAAGGCAGGGGATGGAAGGCAGCAGCCTCAAAGAAAGAGTAGCAGGCTTAGGTTCTCACTTTTCTTCTCTTAGAGTGGAAAGGATTTTTCTTAGAGTAAAGGCTGCACCGAGGGCTTTTTCGCTCCTGGTGAAAGTTGCAAGGGCTACTTTGGATCTCTACTTTAGGAAAACCTGTGTGTGAACCTCCAGTATTTCCTGGCTTCCGGTTGTGGGTAATCCGTGTTATGCACATGTGGGAGCAGAGCATGACATTATCACACTGGGCAAGTGGTACTGCAACTGCTTTTCCCTAATACCTGCCAATCCCCACAGCCATTTCACAAGGAAAAAATACATACATCAAAATTAATAAAGTATTAACATTTCCTCACTCAACTGAATAACATGCATTAGTGGAAGTGTACACAGTGCTTAGAAGTATGTATGCATGTGTGGATGTGTATTTGGTCATGTAGTTTAATAAAGGAGGTAGAATTGCAATGAGTGGTGTGGAGTAAGTGATTTATTTTAGGAGGATGACCTCACACAACCGGAGAAAACACTTGGGAAATAAAGGCCTGAATAACAACACTGTACTATCAGAGAGAAGTCAGTCCTCAGGACTTCCAAAGCCCTGATGTGAACATACAAATTGGAGTTTGCAAAGGGTTCTGGGAAATTCAGTCCCTCTAGAAGTTACTGGGGTGGGAGTGAAGACTGCTGTTCGTGTCCTGAAGGTGCTGATTCTGTCTTTAAAGCTGGAATTCGGGGCAAGTGCTACACCTGGAGCAGGAAGATCTAGGATAAGCGGGAGCCTGCCAGCCCTTCTGAGTCCGTTTATTTTCATGCCCTACTGCAATCACACGAGCAGGGGAATAGCTGCATCTTCAATCTGCCTTCCAAATGGTGCAGAGAACTGTCTTGTGATGTACTGTAACCTGACACCATACGTGCAAGGGAATCCTTGAAGAGAAGTTATGGAGTCACCCCTGAGGTAAACTGACACATAAAATACAGTACACCGCAGTGAGTTAGCCTGTAAAGAGAGGCAGGCCTCAAATCGTAGAACACTTCAAAAGATGGAACCCAGAATCTGCTTTGTGTTCTGGAAAGGAAGTGCCCTTGTTTTTTAAAGATAGTTTTGCAGTAGCAGTGTGGGATGAATTGATGAGAGTTTTGTCAGAGATGGGTATTCCATTGCCATTTAAATATTGTAGGTGTGTGAATTCAGCAAAATAATCCAATATATTCCAGTAGTCCATAATAGTAGTGGGTTATCAGTAGGACTGGCAATGTCAGAAGTTGTTGACTTGAGCCTTTTACAGCTCAGCATATTAATATGACTTTCCTTTTTATACCTTGTTATTATACTTTTCTGCTGGATGGTTAAGACTGAGATAAAACAAGACCTATAGAACAAGGTATGGAGCTTCAGGATAAATCCTGAGGGGATATGACTGACCTCATCACATAAAAACGTTACATTTCTTGCATTCAATTCTCATCTTATCCTTACCATTATTAGAAACTCTAGGGGCAAGGGAGATATCTCAGTCACATTTCTTGTTATATAGGTCTTGCCTTATCATTGCTATTTGTTTCCCAATAAAATTAATTTAAAAATTTCTGTTACACGTGGTAATCGAAGTGAATAAAAAACTCTGGGGTGGAAACTGTATGTATAGGTGTGTTGAAAGAGATATATATAGGTGTCTTGGGCTGCATGTGTGTATTTGGGTAAACACTGAGTTGTTTTAGGATTCTTAAGCACACAAAGATTTCTGACTATGCCCTTTAATTTGTGTTATAGTCAGAGTTTGCATGGGAAACAATACAGAGTACATAATTTATAAGATTATCTTTAATAGTCACTCAAAGATCATATGCAAAACATTGCAAAGAAATCTGTCCATACGCCAAAGACCAAAAGAATCCAGCTCCAGGCCTGGATCCCACAGCAATGTCCTGCAGGAGTCGAGCTGAAGACCTAGAGCCCATGACAATGTCCCCCAAGAGGCCAGCTGGAGGCCAAAGGTCAAGGACAATGTCTTATGCAAGCCTGTTTCAAGGATCTATGTTGGGAAATCCCAAAGGTCAGTGGTGGAAGCTAGAAAGTCTGTGCCAGGGAAACGAAAGATCTGTGATGGTAGGCTCAGGAATCTGCGCTGGATCCAGGAAGCGATGCTCAAAGGAAGAACCAGAGCTCCCCTGAAAAGTGCCACAACCATCCTCCACAGCAAGGAGGTGCTCAGCTCCTCTTACTATGAGAGCAGCTGAGTCTATATCAAGAAAGCCAGCATGGCAAATCCTCAGGAGAACCAATAGCTCTGAACAGCCCCACTTCTTCCTCTCCAGCTCTCCTTTTTATGTGTTGGCAATGGTCCTCAGGTGGGCTTCCCATACCCAGGATGACACTGATTCAGTTTAGATGGTGTGTTACAGAGTGACAACCATTAGTCAGTTCACCATGGTTTGCTACTTCCTTTTTAGAAAACAGCCTTACAATGTAAAGCATGGGCCATCTATGTGAAGAAACAGTTATTTGATTCATCTCAAAGAATTTCATATACATTCATGTATGAATCTCTTTGTGTCTTTCTCTGTGTCTCTGTCTCTCTCTGTCTCTGTCTTTGTCTCTCTCTGTGTCTCTGTCTCTCTCTGTGTCTCTGTCTCT
>NW_004524642.1:11007734-11022045 GCF_000260255.1 Octodon degus
TCTCTCTCTCTCTCTCTCTCTCTCTCTCTCTCTCTCTCTCTCTCTCTCTCTCTCTGATATGAATCTCAGAGAAATCCAAGCTTTGGATAAGGTTCCATTGCTTCTAATATTATCTGTATTTTCTCTAATGTTGAAGATGTTACAGGTCTTCAGAATACCTTTGGGGTTATAATGATCAGCTGCAGTAGCTTTAGTTGGCCATTTTTAAATGCCAGCACTAGGATCCTAGGAATTATAATAAGCAAAGTTTCTTGCACAGACAACTGAGCTACTATATTCATTAGTCTTTTAGGGAGTGGGTACACTTTTTATGATCAAGATGTGTATTTGTGCTGCTGTCCCATTTAATTATAGGGACAAGAAATAGGCAAACACATGGATGCAGCATTCAAGTTAGCAGGAAAAAAAATAGAATTATTACAGACGTCTGGATGGTGTCCTCAATTGCCCCTTCAGCTATTGAATCTCAGCTGTCTGCAATCAAGAACTGAGTCACAAAATGGCTTGCATTGTGTTGCTATTTCAGTTTGACAGAGTGTCTTTCAGCGTGGAAATTGTGAACAATTCACTAGGTTTTTCAATTTCAATACAAAAAAATTAAATGCTGTTAGAACTTTAGCAATAATAGCACTAAGTATACTTCTACAGAAATTATTTTAATAAGTGTATGAATATTCAGTAAACCTTCATTAAGTTGAAAAGTAAGGTGCAAACTCCCCTACCAAAGGCAAGTTTTAAATTAACTGTATTCAGATAGACCAATAATCTTATGAAAGGAAAGTAGGGCAATTATTTTGTGTAGTATACAATTAGGGGAGAAGATACTCGATTAATTAGACATTTGTGGAAACAGCACATATTTTGAACTACTTCTTCTAAAAAAGTTTTACTAAGTCTCATTTTTTCCTAACTGATACAAATTTTCAAGTCTGCAAATGGATGCATGTTTGTGTATTTTTTCACCAGCGTATCTGTTACTTTTTCTCATTGTACATACAGGCAGTCACGAATAGGACCCAGTATGTGCGGCTGGCAGATGGAAATATTTGTCCCACTTGATTATTTTTGTCAAGTTTAAAATGTCCTTGCCTCTACTGTTGTAGGAATAATCATGGGGAAATGTCTAAAAGGAACCCCGGGTGCTTAGGGGGAGTATAGGCCACTTATATCATTCAAATGAAGTGTGTTTATAAAATCTTTTATAAAAAAGATTTATAAATGATATTTAAAAGAAGCCTATAGGGACAATTTGATTTCTTGGGAAGGCAGTAAACTCTTAGGCTTCCTAGCCAAAGAAGGCCCACAGAAACAATAATTTAACATCATTCTAATTTGACCCTAATGGAATTTGGAGTGGTTTTCTTCCAATTGCTTCTCATTGTTTGTCAACCTAATCACTAAAGAGAGACTAAAATGGACTCTCTAATTGTTTTTCTTCTCTCTGTTTTAGAATTCAAAACACAGTTTGAGAAATATAGTCTACCACTTGAGGTTTTTCTCGATCTTGCTCATCCTGCCTGTAGGTTGTAAGTGTTCATATTTTTGGGTTTGTGGTCTCTTTGATCTATCCACCTAAGGGCAGTGGAGATAAACCAAAATTGTCTCAACCAGGAATTATTTAAGTAAATAAGTAAATAAATAAATAAGCAAGACTAATGATTAGGTAACTCATTGAGTGGGCTGGTTCAACAGAACCAGCTAAAGTGGGAACGAAATTATTCAAGTTCTAAACCTTTCTACTTGCAAATTAGCCAAAATCAATTGCATCTTAAGCATTGCATCACCTTGATTGATTTTAAAATGGATAGCACTTTGCTGCTGGCATTATGGTGAGCCTCAAAGGACTTGACAATGGGCTTCTTTTCTACTGTGGTCTGCACTAAACTTTTAAATAGCCTCACTTCTTAAAGTTGAATAAACTTTGCTGTGGAATGTATTCTTTTTTAAAATTTGAATCTTAAAATACAACTTTCTTATTTTATTTTGTACACAATGTTTTGTATTGATCCTTTCTTGAGATCCCAACCAAGTTTTAGATAATTCTTTAGTACCAGAGAATTTAAAAAATTTAGGATTCAAGCAGACACTGGTAGGATAAGGATAAAAATATAAGACAATGTGTTAAAGCCTCAAATTGATTTGACTCAGTGTTGGTAAAGATAGGTATTACTGGTTTTGAAATCAAAAGATGAAAATTTAACCACCGGCATGGTGACCACATTGGTAACCTGAAACAAGTGTTAGCACACCCACTGTGCCAACCTCTTTTATTGCTGTTCCTCAAGATACTAATTTCAAGATTAATTTAGAAAATGTGCACAAGCATAACAGTACCACATGAAGAAAACAACAATCAACACGTTCTGAGTTTCTTCCTTCAATGCAAACCAGGACATATAATAAATGAAGCGAAGGATTCATTATGCTAGTGTCTCTAGTGTTTTTCTTCTTTCTCACACCATTTCTTACTTTTGTGTATACTCCATGTTTTCAGGAAGCATGGAATTTATCTTCAGTTTACTGGCTTGGACGTATATTGACGACAGAAATGTAGGGATTATATATTGTATTGGTAGAAATATGGAGTAATTACTATAGTTATACTTGAATAAAATGTCAGGAACATAGAGACTAAATAGGAGAGCTTATATTTTGTGATTTTGGCACATATACAGTGCTTAAATGCATGTTCACTTACCAAAGCTAAGAATTTTCATAGAACTAAGAATATTTGGTGGTTATTTTGGTAGACTGTGTTATGAAGAACGTGCAATTGTACAAATGAAAGCAGGACAATGTTAGGTGAGTCATGATTTAAAAATGTAACATCTTCCCCAATGATTATCCACTTATAAATATTGTTAATCTGGCTTACTTGAAAACACACTCTCTTGGCTGAGCTAGAGTTTAATTTGTAAAAACTGGCTGGAAACAAATATAGATAATTAGTTTCTAGTTTGCACATCTTCCTTCACAAATATTTGCTCTTCTGGAGTCAGCAGTGGGTGTCTGCATGTGCACGATAACTTTGCTAACTGCTGTCATGTAGTTCATATGGGCTTCATCTCCGATGAAACCCAATGTGTCTTCTCATTTCATAGTGAGACAAAGTTTATATTTTGGAAAGCGAGTTAAATTTCCAAATTTGATATCTCTGAGAGCCAGTTAAATCTTCCTAGAAAGGCATGTCTCACTAGACCCTGTAAGGGTACTAGAAGTCTGTCTTTTCTTGCCATAATAGCTTATAACAAGGACTAAGCCACAGCTGAGATCTTGAGTATGTTTTTTCCTTGTGCAGATATTGCTATTTATTTAGTAGTAAAAATCATGTCAATTGGAAATGGGCTCTGCTTTAAAAGCAGAGAGCAAGTATTCTTTTCAGAGTCTGGAGTAAGGACTGAGATAACATATGAAAGATAGACTCTTTTCAGGTAATTCTGACTAGCTTTGCTGAGCTCACTTCCATGCAAACTGACAAACTAATCTACAGCAAGACTGTGTGGTCAGGTGTGTTGACCACCAGGGTTGATCACTGGACAGCAAGATTAAAACATGGATTGTTATGCAGTTTTACTTTGTCATTGTTCATGAAAACATGAGTATATATAGGTCTTGGAATTAAATGATATTAAGACAGTGTACATTTATGTAATTTATTAAAGAGCAAATGAATATTTGGGGTAGGATAAAATTTTAACTAATAGGTATGCAAAATTAGAACAACTTATAAGTTAGGAAAACTCTGATACAGACAGTCTTTGCTTGCTGTATTATTTACTAGATTCTCTCTCTACAGAAAACCGATAGGCAGCTTCTATCCTAAATCTCTCTGTTCCAGGTCTCCATAGTATGCTTTGATATCCCAGCACCCTGACACCTTCCCTCAGACAGCACAAGCTAGGTTCAGTGTGTTCTATCTTTCACTCTCCATTCCTTTTTCTCCTCTTCAAAGAGGTCTCGTATAAAAATAGTGTAAAAGCAAAGGTGATAGAGGGGTGGAATAGTTTCTGAGAGTTGAATTTGTACCTGAACACCCCACACACATCCGTTCTTTTCTGTTGAGCCCAGTGTATTTTATCCAATCATCTGAGATTATATTTTTGCCTCAATGACAAATATATGTCCTAGAAATTGGGGTTCACAATGTCAGGGAAACATGATGGGCAGGACAATACTTGTAGTTTTGATTGCTGACATTTCTTTGTCATACTCTGTCTGGGTATCTGCTATTAGTTGAACTGTAGCCTCTGCTACCTGAACACATAACGCTTTCTCAGCTTGGAAATGCCCATACTTAGACTGGCAAAAATAAACTTTTGGGACCTCATAAGAAGGGGTTTATGTCGCTTTCATGTAGTCACATAATAATTTAAACTCACCTCTGTGAGATGTTATTTGTTAAAATTTTCTCCTTTAGTCTCATGGTTATTATTTAGAGTTTTCATAGATTTGAAAATTTTAGTAGCCCTGTTGAAGGACAGTAGGCTTCCAATGACACATTTAAATGCACACATTTAGATCACATAATTTGATAAGCTCTGAAACGGGTACACACACATGCATCAATGACCTCCATGAAGATACTGACACAGTCATCACCCAGGAAAGGTCCCTCAGTCACTTCCTCACCCTTGTGTCAGGCACCAAATTCTCCTTGACCCCAGTCAACCACTAATGTGATTTCTATTGCTACAGATTGATTTTTTGTTTTATGGAGTTTTGCATTAATGGGACCAGATAGTATTTACAATAATAGGCTGCATAGTGACGTTTCACTCACTGACAAATTACGTGTACAAAAGTGGTTCCATAACATTGAAATGGAGCTGTAAAATCCGATTGTCTGGAAACCATGAAGCTGTCATGCTTTCGCCCTGCAATTTTCACTCACATCTTTGAGTTGATGGCAGAGTAAAGAAAGCCTTCTGGAGTGCTAATCATGTAGAAGCATAGTATATGTAATTATATGCTGTACATATTATTTGATAATGATAATATATGACGTTATTCATTTATGGATTTGATATACTTTTTTATTAGTAATCAATATATTTCTACTTATAAAAAAGATTAATGTAAGACAGTATGCTGAGAACGACCTCATATGTCACATTTATTGCACCTCATGATTGCCTTGAGGTCATGTCTAGTGATAGACCCATCCCAATGATGCTGAACCACTTTAGAGTCCAGCGCCCAGACTGCAACCCAAATCCCATTCATTTATTACAAAGTGCCAACGCTGAAGTTAAACCTGAGTCCTGAGATTTTAGTTTAGCAAGAACAATGTATACAACAGTGTCTTTTCTCTCAAAAGGAAAACAAACGGCATGTGAACCATAGGTTTGCCACCACTGACCTGTACTATCTAGTTGTGTCGAAATACGTGTTGACAGCTGCCCTGTGACAAAATTATGTGACACTGGATTTCTTAAAACATATTTCCATCATTGCCACATGACACTTCCCTTTTCTAGCTTCTTGCACTCGGCATGATTATCTGAGACATTGCTGTTATTATCTGAATTTGCTCGGAAGTAATATTTAATTGAATAGAAATACCACAGTTTGTTTAGACACTCACTTGATAATTATTTCTAAGGTCTGTCATTAAAAATGAAGAAGCAATACGCATTTACCTATGAATTTTCATTATTTTCTTTTCTTTTATTGTAGTAAAAATACATACATGAGATCCTACTTGCATCAAATCTCAAAGTACAGAGAGCAGTATGTTTTAACTAGAGATTAACCCTCTGGCTTAGATTTCTTCTTCCATAATTGAGATTTTATATGCCATTTCATTTATTTGGAATAAATAACTCAGATTTGAATAACTAGATAATATCTATATTTAAGCCAGATATATATTTTATATAATATAATTTTTAAAATGCATTTAAGAATATTTTCTCCCTAATTGTGGCTTCACTTTTATTTTGTTGATAGTAACTGTTGAAGAGCAAAGTGCTTCATATTGTCAAAGTTTAATGACTCATATTTTAATGAATACAATTTCAGAAAATTCAGTAAACCATTTCATATGTGTGGGGCCATTTCGGGACTATCTGTTTGGATCTGTTAATATGTTTGTCTTGAATTACTACCATACTGTTTTGATCATTATTAAATTTAAAAAAAGTGTTAAACTTGTGCATTTCTTATTTTTTGCTTCAAACAGCCCATAACTTTTTATAGCTTTAAATATTAAGAAAAACCCCATGAAGTTTCTCATTAGAAAATCATTTCAGTCTTTTTCATACACCTAATTTTTGAAGCTCAGTTCTTAGTTGTGTTAAAGTTCAATTGATCCTTTTTAAACACTCATTTGAGTATTATGTCAAAGAAAATTTTGGGCTCATCCATGTTTAACTTCAACATCTGATTTATGCTACATATTGCACTTTGCCTTCTCTTGAGGTACAATTCTATGTATGAAATAAAAACTCAATTTTTGTATTAAAAACCCAAAATGTTTATTTAACTATTATTTTCTTTAAAAGATTTTTGCTGAGATTGAATTCTAGGTTACAAGAATTTTGTTTGTTACTTTTTATTTTTTAGTACTTGAATGATACTTTCTATTCCCTTTTAGCTTAGTATATTTCTAGCAAGAAATTTTCTGTTATCTTTCTTTTAATTTTCCTGTACACCCTGTATGACTTTTTCTTCTGATTGCTTTTAAGAATTTCTTTTTAATACTAGTGTTAAGAAATGGGTCAAAATGGACTTTGAAAGACATTTTTAAATAGAATTTAATTTTAGGCTTCTTCTGTCTTGGAGTTCGTTTTGTCCCTGGGTCTTTGCTTTTATAATTTTCACTAAATTTAGAAAGCATTCTGTTATCATTTCTCTAAATATGTATTTGGTCTCTCTACCTTCTTCCTCATTGAGTTTATGTAGGCTTGAACTTTCTCACAAGTCATTGATGATCCATGAAACTTTTTTCGGTGTTTTTTGTAGAATACATGATTGATAGATACGTTTTCAGTTTGATAAACCTTCCTTTTGCATTGTCTAATGTACACTGAGTTTATCCTGAAGTTGTTTGTCTAGATATTTCTAGAAGGTTTAATACATGCTGTATGTTCCATGTCCCTTATTGGTGTGGTTAGTCTTTCTTCTGACTCTCAAAATTGTAGAAAAATTGAAGTTATTTTAGTGGGCTTGATTAGTAACTATTACGTACATCCTTTCTAGCATTGAACACTGATTGATCATGCTTCTCATCATCCGTAACACACATCCACCGGCATTCAGGCCGGATGGTGTTTGTAAAAAGTGTCAGATATGAGTTTTTATAAATATTTCCAGCTTTTTTTTTTCCTGGGATGTGGTTAAGTAACTTAGGTAATACTTTGATCTTTCCATTTTGTACTTTTAATCTTTGCTAGTTGGAAACAAAGCAACACTCGATCTTCAATTTATTTTGCCCCAAGTTGGAACAAAATCATTTTGAGCTTTCAACCTGATGACTCGCTAGCCCTGTGGTATTTTACTGTGATTGGTGATAGGAGAAGCTATTCATGAACTTATTTAGTGTTAACCTCAGCTTTTGCTATTTTTGTATGTGCATATATGTATATCAGGTTAGGGTAACTTTGATCCTTATAACTTCATTTTTGTCAAAGTGGAAATCTAGGTATCTTAAATTTTGAACACTCATTTCTTTTTAATATGATGTATTTGGTACTGGGTCTCACTACGAAGGGGCTCACTACATAGTCATCCTCCTGTTTCAGCCTCCCCAGCACTGGGATTCTAGGCATGTGCCACCACACCTGGTCTTTGCGGCCTGCTTGCCAAGCCCGGGCTGGGGCAGGCACAGCCTGTGATACCAGCGATGGAACCCGGGTCCTTGTGCTTGCCTACACAGACACTTACACCACTGAGCTATCTCCATGGCCCCAACACTCTTTTAATCACTGGCATTTTTACATTATTACATTAAGAGATTTTTTAGTACCTGAGAAAACTTATCTTTTATCGTTACATACCCATTATTTTGCATAATACAGAGAACACAATTCATTAACGATGGGATCATATGCCTATGTAACTGCAGAAAGAAACCAACATCCTGAGAACGTGACCCTGTGCCTGTTTGCCTCTCTACCTTGTTTTCAAGCTCACTCTTAGAGATAATCAGGGTTTCTGAGTTATACAACACAAGTAAATGCTTTTTTTAGTAGTAAAAACTCAGTCATCTGTCTTTTCTTTTTCTGTGATGCCTGTTTTTTTTTTTTTTTTTTTTTTTGTGTGTGTGTGTGTGTGTGACTGCATAACATTTTGATTAAAATACAGAACTTCAACTTTGTGATGGTTTACCCTTTTCAAACAATGATAAACGACAACAGAATTTGCCATTCTCTGTTCAGGGCAAGATCAGGGTGGTAGTGACTAAGGAAAATGGGCACTAAAATAATACATCAGTTAAAAATCAGTTACAAAGTCGCTGTATTATTTCTTGGAAAATGTGAGCAAAAAGACCATTGCCAGAGAATCAATTTACAAATCAAAAGAAAGATTATTCTTTCTTGAACAAGAGTGGACAGAAAGCAAAGGCTGTACTCAGACAATCCAAACATTGTCTGATGTTAAATGCTGGCTTGAAATCTAGTGTTCATTTATTTTAACTGATGTTTTTGGCGGTTTTTTAAACTATACTTTTGTCTGTTATATAATGAAATGTGATCACTGGAGATGTGGCCACTCTGTTATGACTACTTGATAATGAAAGATTTGCTGTGAAGAGAGAATCTTTGGGTGTCAGTAACATTTCAAAACTTCCTCAGGAAGAGACTCACACTTGTGATGTTTGTTTTTTCCTTCTTGACATCACTGACCTATATAGGCCACTGGCCTGGGTTTAAGGAAAAAAAAGTGTTTTATCACAAAAGCCAATGATAGCTTTTGACATCTGTGCTAGATCCATTTCCTACCCGCTGTGCTTAATTTCAGAATTCTGTTCTGTCATTAAAATAAAAACCTTGTTGGCCCTTCCCTCGATGTGCTACATTACATCAATTTTCTCCAAGAATTGTGTACAATTGCTTGGCACCAGTGTCCCCTGGATTTATTTGGAATTTCAGATCTTGCTACCCTGCTGTATGAATTGATCTTGCACATTGTAGAATGACATATGACCTATAGATATATATTATTTCTTGATTCTTTGCTTCCAACTCAAGCCCTGGAATGACCTATTTCTCCTACATCTTTTATGGTCTCACTTGCGATTCCTTCCTCATCCCAGAAAGACTGTCCTTCCAGTGCGACGTGACCGATCATCTGCTTTGTGCAAAACAACTTCTCCATCTGAGCCTGCTGTCATAGGCAAAATGCGTCTGGGCTCACAGGCTACGTGCACATTGCCATTGGCGTCCTCCAACTTGTGTTGTCTCTTGAATCTCAGTTTTAAATGGCATCTGGGAATAACAATTCACAAACTGATTACAGAATAACTGCATGACTAAAATGTTCTGTATGTCATCTTCCTTAGGCAGGAGGGTAGAGTTACCAGTGCCACTGAAGAGTGACGATTAATCAGAAGAGCAAGGCAGATACCTTTAATCTGTCTAAGCAATCTTGAGCTTGAAGAAGAGCAGCCAGTAGGTTCTGGGTACTATAAGGAACTGCATATATTCTGAAGAGTGAGATAATATTCTGAATAGGATATTCTGCAGATGTCTGTCATAAGTACCCATCTGCATTTGTTTTTATTTGTTGGCTAGGTAGACAGAAGGCAAGTGTGCCATTCTTTCCTATTTTAATTCCATTTTATACAAGCATGACATCATTCATTCCGGTCACTAAGGCACAAATCAAAGGGACTAAACTCTGTCTTTTTTATTTTCATAATTATACATTTTATGCAATTAAAAAATCTTTTATATATTTATTTATTTGGGACAAGGTCTTGCTATGCAGCTCAGAGTCATACTGATTCTCCTGTCTCAAACTCCTCAGTTGTGGGATTACAGATGTGCTCCACTACGCCTGGTTTCAATGGCCAGGATGTCATACCTGGGAACCTGTAGCCAGCATGGCATGCAGTACAGGGGATCGAACTCAGGTCCTTGAACTTGACAGACAGGCACTTAGAGTGTGGAGCTATCTCACCTGCTCTCACAATTGTATCTTATATCCATAATTTACCTATTCTGACAGCTACAGATTTCTTTCAGAGCATTATCTGAGTCTGCAAGAAAGCCTGATTTTTTTCTCTCTCTCACCCATTTCAGTGCCACTGGAGAGATTGCTATAGAATAAAATAATGTAACTTCTCTGCTTAAAACTCTCTGAGGTGATCATAAAATATAGCATTTTGGAGTAGGATGTATCAAAACAGGTTGAGTGATTCAAGCCCACATCTCTCCTCCCAGGTTGAAACATACTGACAAACAAGGTAACAATAGCTAACCTTTTTTTTTTTTTAATTTTAGGACAAGGGTCCTAAAGATACTGTTTAATCACTTCGACACTTTGATACAGGATCGAAATGATCTCACTACGTAGATTGGACTCATAGTGATTCTCCTGTGTTCAGTCTCCCAGGACCTGGGTTTACAGGTGCACGCCACAGCACCCAGTCTCAATCGCCATCTCAGCATGCTCCAGGGGTGAGGTTGGCACGGCAGGATGGGGATAGAACCCTGGCTGCTGTGTCTGCATAAGCAGGCGCTTTAATCTTCTAAGCTATTTGGCCAGCCCTATAGCTAACATTTAAATCAAACAGTATCTTAACAGCTTTATGTATATTTATCCACTTACTGTTCCTAAATGATTCATTGCATAATTATATTAGGTCTATTTTGTGGGTGGGGAGACTGAGGTATAGAAAAGTAATTTATTTAGGATCTCAAAATTCATTCTTTTGAGCACCAAGAAGAAAATCAGAGCTTTTCAGGATCCCAGGTCCCTGGTACTGAGCTGTACATTATGTGCCTCCCTCAGGATATTCTTCTAGCTTCTTAATGTTGCTTCTATGCAAATATGGGTGACTTGTAGGGAATGCTCGCTTTATTTTGTACCTCCAGTTCCTTAAAATACTTTTAAAGCCTTCTTTGGAACTCCTTCAGGTAGAGGTAATTAGTTGTGAGAGAAGCATACAGACTCTTAAACCAAGAATGATTTATTGAAGCAAGTATGCAAAACCTGCTAAGAATATCATTAATGTAAGATAACTTTTCATCTTCCTACACTCCTTTGGAGTGCTCCTTGTTGAGGACACAACAATTATTGAGGAACATCCCAGTAGGAAGCATAAATTGGCAAAATCCACAAAAAATAACATAGTATTGAATTTTCTGTGACACTTCATGGCCACAAATTTCCCTTTCCAGTGAACTATGACTGAATCAGACAAACACAAAGATTAAAATGAAACTTTCCCTAGAAGAGGCAGCCAAAGACCCAAATTTTCTAAGAGTTAAGTTACTGATAATGAGGGAAGTAGTAGATGCATGAAATAAATCAGAACAGCAGAACACCAGACTATTTGGAAAAGAAAAAGAGGAAAAAAACCACTCAGAATAGCCCATACCCTAGGAGCTACAGTTGTATAGTACAGAAAATGCTAACAATGAAACTTTCTTTCTTTTAATCGAATATAAAGTGATTTTTTTTTCTTAGAAAAAACTGATATATACATTATTTTTTAAGTCATTGCATTTTTCATATGGCTGTCATTTGAATGCTGTGATTTTTGTTGTTGTTGTTGAATTGTCTCTGTTCTTAAACTTACAGAATTACACATCCCTCTCTAGAGATATGAGCTCAAAATTTTAGAGGGATGACCACAGAGAAAAAGCATGTCTTTTGGTGTGTGTATTGTCTAAAGTGGCAAAAAGCATGTTGTCACTTTTTATGTACAATGCCAGAAAAGGTATTTCTAGGGATTAAAGAATGGCCAACAGAAATTAATTGTAAACATGCAGTTATTACCTGTAATAACAAGCTGTGAAAATGACAGTGGAATACTCTTACACACATTATATTTTTCTTTTGGGAGTTGCCCGATTTCTTATTAATTTAGAAAAAAAGAAATTAGTAATAAGATCATCTGGTGTCTTAGTTCCATTTTTCTCATAGTTCTCCTTTTCTCAATCATGGTTAAAACTTTTCTAGTTTGATTTCATTTACAAATGGTGGATCTATTTTTAAAGCCCTTAACAGAATCTGAACAGAAACACATAATGACAATTCTGCCCTCTCTATCAGAAAACATGTTTTCAAAATAGTCATGAGATTTTTCACCAGTGTGTGGCCTTCTTTTGTAGAGAAGATGGGAAGAAGTGTGTTACACAGTATTTTATCTTTTTAGAAAGGCTTTATTGAGATATGACTTATGTATCACAAAATTTGTCTGCTGCAAGGATATAGTCAGTCAACTTTAGTATCTTTACTAACTTATACATTCATTGGAATTTAATTAAAAGCATTTTCAGGGCCGGTCAGATAGCTCAGTGGACTAAAGTGCCTATTTAGGAAGACGGACGTATTGAGGCTCCATCCTGGATGTGCTCGGCCGGCCCTGCCCTGGGGTGCACTGAGACAGCAATTCAGATTGGGCGTGGTGGCGCGCACCTGTAATCCCAGTGCTTGGGAGGCTGAAAACAGAAAGGATCACTATGAGTCTGATCTACATAGTGGGACCCTGTAGACCCTGTATTAAATATCTTTAAAAAAAAAAGCATTTCCATCATGTTAAGGGGAAATTGTGACCATTTGTCCATTTGTCATACTTCCACAGTTTTTGGCAACATCTCAACTACTTTCTATTTCTCTATCATTGTCTTCTTTGTGGGATATTTTATATCTTTGTAATACATCATGGGAAAACCCGGGAATGATTTCTTTTGTATTCTTTGCTATTTTTTCCTTCCTGCAAACAATATGTAGAATCTTATAAGTGAGCAATATCACTCTAAGGAAGAATAATATTATATGTTATAGGGAAATGCAAAAACTCTTATAACATTTCTCTTTATGCTTTATAAAATTGGGGGCAACTTCTTTAACCTGTGTTTTCTTTTTTTTTATTTCCTCAGTGGTACAATTTGACATATAACAGCAGTAATCTTATAGGCTTTTATGGGAATGAAATGTGTTATTTTCATCCAGTGAGGCCTGGCATGAAGTAACACCACATAGTCGCTATTGTTATTACATTTGATAATCATATTTTTATGTTTGAAGAATAGAGTGAAGTCTGGCATATTTATAACTCTTGATCAATTTAATGAAAATCTCTCTCTGGGAAGGAAGTGAAATCTGCTCTTATAGGTGTAAATTTGACGCATTTGTGAATAGCAGCTTTCTGAATTAGCCTGGAATCGTATTTTACTGTCACCAGCAAAAAGATGAATAACGGATCCTTTTTCCTGGGGATCAGTTTCCTTTTCCTTTTTTTCCCTATGAACAACAGTGTGGTTTTCTTCTTGGGAAATTCCATCTCCATAGCACAAGAGAAGAATGAAATGCTTATGGGAAGATCGCAAACGTTTCCCCAATCTAACAGTGAAAAGGAAGAATGTCCCTTTGAAAGAGTCCTGTACAATGACCAATTTCTGTAGTACACTTCAAAATAATCTCTGTTCATCAACCACTCTCACTTCCAATAGATTTTTTTCCTCCAATACTACATGGAATGTCTTATTTACTCCAGACTGGCCCTGTGAAATTTGTGTGGGCCAGCCAGTCTCTGTGTCTCACAACCTCAGCAGGCAGGAAAGCCTTGGGCAGTAGATGTTGTGGTTCTTGGGTGATTATCTAGTGGCAGTGCCCTTGAGGAATGCCTGTTCTCTTTGTGGGATTTTTCTAGAAACAACTCAGGCATTTGGGTGTGGAATATTACTAAAACTTTCTGATTTTTCTGACTACTGAAATGATTTTTCTTAAAAAAAATACACTATAAAATGCACATGAGTGGGCGCTTCAAAGAGCTGTTTGCAGTCTGGACTGATGGAATCTATCACTTGAATTGATAGCAGAAGAAGCTGCTTCTTATGTGAAAGCTTTTCATTGAAACACATAAACAAAGAGAATTTCACAAGATATATGGTAAGCAAATATATTATCTTTCAATTTGAATTAAAATATTTCAATTTTATGAGGTTCAAAACTTTCAGTTCCATGTTGAATTGATTTTATCATAGTGAGTCTGATTTCATTTTGCTTTAGTTAAATGCTACCAATAATTACCTTGTTATCAAAAGCAATAATAGGGCAGTGGCTTTAGTAAAGTATTTGATTTACCTCACCACTTCTTCCAAAGTCATCCCAAACCACTTTCCCAGGATAATTTCAA
>NW_004524642.1:11023040-11033317 GCF_000260255.1 Octodon degus
CTCTCTCTCTCTCTCTCTGTCCTCTGTCTCTCTCCTCTCTTTCCTGGCTTATGAGAGACGCAGGTTGCTCTGCCACATGCTCCCAGTCAAGGCCATGTGGCATTCCCACCAGAGCCCCAAAGCCATAGAGATAACTGAAGATTTTCTCTTCCTTGGTGAGTTGCCTCAGGTATTTTACTATACTCCTGTGAAGTTGATGATAAGGGGTCAAATGACTCATGACTCATGGTGAAAATTAAGTATCTGCTTGGTTTCATGTAAAATAATCTCCACTGGGACTATTTTTTCAGTCTAAAAATAAAACCATAAATCTGTGGAAAAGGACAAATACTATCTGTAGAGCAATGCCTTTCAAGCATGAAAAACAAAGTTCTATAAACCATTTAAAAATTGGATTGAGGTATTTTACTTTAAATATTTCAATATATACTACAGAACAAAACTATTCTTGTTAAAATTAAGTATAGTATAAATGATAAAATGTGGAAGATAAGTGTAATATGCATCAAAATTAGTGACACTCCTAGAAACGAGATGATACTATGAAACAGTGAACCAGATAACACTTCACTAGCAGCAAAATTTGACAATCTACTCAGCAAAATATAAAAGGCTGATAAAAATAAAAAATTCTAAATTACTTAAAAAGATTATAATAGGAATATCTCAGCAGTGAACATTTATTAAGTTATGAAAGTCTTCAAAATATATGAAGGAAATAAGTGTATTTCTAAAGATTTAGTAAGAAAGATATTCATAGAAGCATTTTTATGATAGTGAAGAAAGGAAATGCAAACACTATTGCATATGAGATTTAGGTAAAACATAGGGTATGAGGAGCACATATATGCTTTTATGTGAATTATATTATAGAAAAGCCATGCAGTAGAAAACTTCTTAATAAAACATGTTAGTCACAAACTATATATAAATTATTTTTTTCATATAAATTTATTTTATAGAGATTATTCAATAGAAAAAAAATACATTTTGGTTACAAGCAACATGAGCATATCTAATAGAACAAATATGGCAGATTAAAAATAAATGGAAAAATATCTTCCTATTGATAGAATATTTCTCTGTAATGAGATTATGAGTGGTTTTAATTTTCTGCTTTTATTGACTCAATTTTTTTTTTTTTTTTTTTATTTTTGGGAAGGGTCCTCATGGTGTCTAGGGTCTCACTACTAGATTGGATTCATAATGATCTGCCTGTTTACAGCCACCCAAGAGCTGGGATTACAGGCATGTGCCACCACACCCAGTCTCAGTTGCCATCTCAGCATGCCCCAGGGGCAGGGCCAGCATGGCAGGCCCGGGATCAAACCCCAGGTCCCCTGCTCCTGCTTGCAGGTGCTTAATCTGCTGAGCTATTTGGCCGGCCCTTGACTCTTAATTTTTAAAGAATGGATCATTTTTTCAGAATGTAATTCACATATAAAACTATGTTATGCAGGCCAGGGAGATAGCTCAGTGGTCTAAGCGCCTGTCTGGTGAGCACAAGGACCCAGTTCCAATGCTCAGTACCACATCCCATTCCAGCCCTGTGCCAAGCCAGCCACTAAAACTGGGCATGATGGTGTACACCTGTAATCTCAGCACTGGGGAGGCTGAGACAGGAGGATCACTACGAGTCTGAGCTGCGTAGCAAGACCTTGTACCAAATAAATAAACAAATAAATAAATAAATAAATAAGATTAAAACAATAACAACAACTACGTTATGCTTTCAGCTGGTGGTTTACATCAGGCTGAAGCCTTTATGTTGATTTTGGATTTCAATTCCCACCATTTACCAGATATACTATCAGTCAAACTGCTTCAGCCTCATTTTTTGTTTTCCTTCTTACAGTGGGGAACATGAATTTCCTTACCTTTTGAAGTTAGCCTGAAAATTAATACCAAACAAATCTTGTGGAACTGTGTCCGGCACGTATTGACTTTGTGTTTATTTATTTTTATATAAAAACAGTTGCATCATAGTTACAACATTCAAGTTTTGCTTATGATGGATGACGAAATTGACTCGGTGGTCTGCTTGCATGTTCTACTCCAAGAGCTCTCTCAGACATTGGATGCAGTTGTAAAATTGCACCCTGCAGGGAGAACAGATGAGCAGGGGCGAAAGCTGGTCTTGGTTGTGAGTGTGCTGTCATGTGCTTCTCAATTAAAAGGCTCACAGGTGATGGGAATACTCTGATCTTCACTCTTATGTACATCCAGGGTTCACCTGTGACGGGGATAGCAAACTTTCTTCCTATTTTGTCTTATGTTTCTTCATATGTTAGGTATTCAATATGCTTTATGAAGTTAATCTTTCTACCAATTAAGAATAAAACTAGCTTTCTCTTCTTTCCATCCACAAATACATCAAAACTTTCCAAACCTGACCAGTTAGGGAAATTCAATCAGGTCATCTATCAACTACTCCAGGAATGCTACTTTAACCTTAAAAAGTTTTCACTTTGTCATTATTTTCAATGGCTTAAATCAGCCTCAGAATGTTTCACAAGAAATGCCTGAATTTTTGCACAGTAGCCATTTCAAATAACAGAATAATGTATCTGTCTATAGTCTGTTCCCTCTCATATTCTGTGCTTTTGAAATCTACCTGCTGTTTAAATTCCATAGCTTGGCACTCTGATATTAACCCTGAGCCCTAAACGCCACAGGATTTTCCAAACACACAGACAATGTCCTATTACCTTGTTCTTTGCCTTCCATTCCCTGTATCTGTCAGATATGAGCTTGTAATTTTCTGTGGTGGGATGCTTGTGTGTAATAGCCTTTGCCATTTAATTGAATGAGAGGTTTAAAGAACATTAAGCACTTAGAGGAAACAGCGCTTGAATATAATGCCCTTTCCAGGCTGTCACCTCAACTTCTGGGTCCTAATCAATAGGCTGATCAACAGCTCCAGGAGAGAGACAGGTGACAGAAAAACTGTGTACTCTAATGAGGAGGGGACCAGAGAACACTGGCCCCTTTGCAGAGAAGAACAGACTTAAACACTAAAGGGCTGTGATGAAAGCAGTTGGTTAATATTCACCAAGCATTTATGAAATGCCTACTGTATGCCTAAATGAGGCTGTGTGTCAAAGAGAATAAAAAACAGTTGTTCAGTTAATAGTGGCGAACCTTGGCAGTGAGCTATGCTGGAGTAAGACAATCAATGTCTGAGAATTTGATGTTACAGCTTTTATCACTATAACAGTAAAAAGTATGCTTTTTGTTTTCATGTTCTTTTATGACATTTTACTGGAGTTAGGTCATAATATTAATGAATTAAAATAAAAAATAAGGACAAGGCTTCTGTCTAGGACAGGCAAGGGAGAAGGGTGGCTCTAAGGAATGAGCTGTTTTTCTCCTAACTCCATATTGTCTCCTGAAAAAATCTATACCAATCTCAAGGCTGCAAAAAATTAATGATATTGTGGCCAGTTTATTTATAATCCCATAGCACACAAAATCTTTAACTCTAGAGCTTGGTTAGTGACCAGCTTGTACTGGGTAATTGTTCTGGTAGTCGGGAAAGAGAAAGGAGGAGAATGATGGAAAATATAAAATACCCACAAAAAACAGGCTTTCAGTCCTTTTCACAAATGGTGAAGAAAATAGAAACACTTTTCGTCTTCTTTTTCATAACAGCTAAGCATGTGTCAGTGACAGATCAAATATTAAAAGCAAATTTTAATAAGTGAGACTCAAAAATGGAATTATAAAGCTCAGAGGATTCGGAGTGGATGTGTACGGTGGAGGGAATTCCGTAGCTCCGGGGCATCCCGGATAAATGCTCTGCTGCGCCTGGATGAGGGACCTGACAAGGGGGTTGATGAATTTGAGATTTATTATTTAAAAGCAGGGACTGAGGGTATGTATAAATGGAGGCCAATTCGGATAAGAATTAAAGAAAGTTCCACAGAGGTAATGAAAAACCCTCAGCCAAAGTCTGAAGTCAGTGTGCTGACTGATAGCGATTTAGTGTAAATCTGCCATAACGGAAGCAATGGGATTGAATTTATTGCTCTGAGTAAATGCATGGGTTGTGGCGGGTTGAACAATGGCTGTGCTTGTGAGGGCGAGACTTTGGAGAGTTGCTATATTAACATAATCTAGAAGTCATAACAGCACATTCTATAACAGTAAAAGCACCAGCAATACTTTAAAAATAATAGTGGATTAACTGCTCTAAACTGTTGGAATAGCTCAATGAAAGACTTTTCCTCTGATAAAAGCTTTTAAGCAGTTAACTGTGAATTGGTAAAACAAAGAAAAATGTGAGAGTAAAAAATCTTAGAGCAATAGCAAGACCTTCAGACACACCATTTAAAGTGGAAATGGTCAACATGACATGCAACTAGAGATGCACATTAACTGCTCACAAAAGAAGGTAAAGGGAAATGTGTGCTATCAGTAATCTATGACACTGCTAAGATAATTATTTATTCTCATAAACTAAAGCTCTCTGTGCTGCATAAAGTATAATCTTATAAACAGAAAAATTATGGGGGCCTGTGAGATAGCTCAGCGGACTAAGCACTTGCATAGGCAAGCTCACGGGCAGGGTTCTATCCCTGTCACCACATGTGTGCTGGCCCCGCCCTCTGGGGGCACTGAGTCAGTGATGGAGTTGAGGTATGGGGGCACACACCCATAATCTCAGCACTGGGGGTGCTGAAAACTGGAGGATTACTATGAGTCCAAGCTGCATATTAAGACTCTGCACCAGAAAAAAAAAAAAAAAAAAAAAAAAAAGAGAAAGAAAAAGAAAAGAGAAAAAATTATGGAACACTAGTAGGAGGTTAGGCCTACTAACATACTTTCATTTGATCTTTTCTGCTCCCGTATTTTCTTGGGAGTGTGGTATCTAGTAGTGACAAATTTTCATACGCTGCTGATTGAATTTTTAAATTTATTTTTCTTATTCTTAATTAGTGCATATTGTAGCACCTAATGTTTGCATTCTTCGTGTGGAGTTGGTAAAGGTACATAGGACATTTTAATTCCTTTTTTTGGTTGGGAGGGTTTTCTTTTTAAGACAGGACCTCGCTATGCAGTTCAGGCTGACTTGAACTCACTTTGTAGCCCAGGTTGGTCTCGAACTTGCAATGATCCTCCTGCCTCAACCTCCTGAGTGCTGGGATTACAGGCATGTGCCACCACACCCTACTTAATTCTTTTTTTGTCCCTGGAATGTCCCCCATTCCACCTCCTTCCAACTTTTGCTCCCCTTCCTGTTTGAGAAAGGTCTACCTCCCTAAGTCCTGCTGTCTAGCCTCTATTTTGCTTTCGATTTCTAGTTTGGGTTTCTCTTACAAGAGAAAAGAGATCTGTAGGCTTGCATATCTGTCTCATTTTACCTAACATTTCAGTCTCAAGGTGCATCCATTTTTATATAAATAATTCACATCTATCTTTCCTGATGGCAGAGTAGTCCAGTGTGTCTAAATTCCACATTTCTTTGCCCGTTTGTCTGTTAATGAACACTGAGGCTGCCTCCCAGTCTCAGTCAGCGTGGCCTGAGCTTGCATGGTGGGCTTTTAAAAGATGCCCACTTCTTAGCATCCTCACCCAGTTAGAATCCAAAGGGTTTCACAGCCACACAAAAATGTTTCATGCCCTAATTTCTTCTTCATTTCAATTTTCTTTGTATCTGCAGACTTATCAGCTTTAATGAGGAGTTTAGAAATCATTTATAACAAGAACTTATTTTGCTTTTGTTGACTTCAGTATTGAACAGAAGTATTATATGAGGAAAATTGATATTTACATGTATAGTTTTTCATTCATTTTGTTGAATGAGTTAATAACATTTGTGTTGGTGATTTAGGAGTGTTTTTCAAAAAGTGTTATTCCCTTTCATGAATAATAATTCTTTTTTATCAGCCACTGGTATCATAATTGGATGGTGTTAAAAAGTATAGTTTGGGTATAATAAAAGATGAACTAAAAGAAGACATTCTTTGATTAAGTAATTCATTTTATGCTTCCAGTTTATCCAGCAAACATTACTGAGCATCTCTTTGTTTCAGGCAGTTTTCAGGGCTTGATGCATAAATGAAACAACGAAAGCTTGTGTTTGTATCAAGCTTACACTTCACGAAGTGAGGCACAAGCAACAAGCAGAACCAAAGTAACTAAAATCCAGAGCATTTTGGGCGGCACTGGCTAATATAAAGCAAGATGGGACTGTGAAAGATGATGGCCGGGGCTGAGACCAGGCGTCAGGGTCCTGAAATTTTAAAACAATTTGAGAGAAAGCGAAGACAGTAAATATTGCGAGAGGAAGAGAAGTGAGCCACGTGAATTTCTGCCAGAGCAGCCTGGACGAAGGACCCAGGAAGCAATGAGGGTGGAGGGTGGGAATGGAGGAGCGTGAGCGGGGAGGTATTCCTGCGGAGGCGGGCACTGTGCAGCCCGCGCGTGGACCATGCTGCCCTCCCGCAGGGAGCGTGCTGGCCTTTATTCTCAGTGGGGCATCTAGAGAAAATTTAAAGTTGAGAGATAATGTAATCTAATTTTATATTTTAAAATGATGATTTTGGTTCAAGTGTTGCTAATATAGTTTAGGGTCGACTGGAATAAGTATGTATTGAAGTCTAGGATAATCCCCCCAGTGCTGACTTGGTATAGACAGGGGAAAAGGAGATTATGAGAATGAACAAAATGTGTGTGTGTGTGTGTGTGTGTGTGTGCGCACGCACATGTATGTGTGCCACGGGTGAGTACAGCATAGCTTCTGTGTTTTAAAATAGACCTGTTGGGTACATTTTCTTTTAAGAAACTACGCACAAGTAGCATGGCACAGCGCAGGCAGGGATGGCAGCATGCGTACACACGGCCTCCATCACTTGCCCCTATCAGTGATTAGAACTCACAGAGATTATAAGGCTGGAAGAGAACTTGGACATCACCTGGAAGCTCGACTCTGACGTTTGTGCATCCGAACCCTGAAAAGATGAGGTGAAGAAGTTTGGGGCCGTAAATGCTGGGCCTGCGCTTTGCGACTCATGTCTAGACACCAAGTGAAAAGCTCTGCCTAGTAGGGCATCCTGTTTCTACTGTGGCAGTGCTGATGACTGCTGGAACGATACTGGGAATACAGAGCGTGAGTTTTCTCTAGGCAGAGCTATTGTTATATTTGTTGTGTAAAAGAAAAAAAAAATCACTGAAAGACAGCTCATCGCAGGCCAGATGCCCTCTTGGAGCAGCCAGACACTGACATTTATTGTCACTGATGAAAACTATTCTAAAAATCGAGTTGGAAAGAATATATTTTGGGATTGTGAGGAAGAGATCCAGTGCTGTTTTCTTTGAAATGCCAAAAGGCAAAGAGTTGCTCTCAAGGGGAAAAATGATCTGGATAATCAGTCATTTTTCTTCAGCTTCAAAATGTCAGATACCAGAAAATTCAGCTTTCTGGGAACAAGGACTTTACTTTATAATGAGAAGATGTTAAAATTAGTTTATACACTGACAGGAAGACAGATGACAGCAAAATAAGAAAAATAATGATGAAATAATAAAATAATAAAATATTGCATGCATCAATTAATAATGTCACATAAAGTAACACAATAAGAAGAAAGAATGGCAACAGAAGTTAAAGAAACAATGAACTAATAATGGATACTAGGAAGCAGAAATTTATTCCTATTCCTATTCCTATTATTATTAATTTATTTGGCACAGAGGCTCACTACACAGCTCAGACTTATAGTGATCCTCTTGTTTTCAGCCTCCTCAGTGCTGGGATTACAAGCATACACCACCACAACCGGTCTCAGGGGGCTGATGTGGCATGTGTTTTGTCACAGATTGAATCCTGGTCCCTGTTCTTGGCTAACCAGTCACTAGATCACTGGAGGGCGAGCCATAAATTGTAAGCCTCTTTGCCAGTTCTCTGTGATCTAGAGGGTGGAAAATGGGCCACCAAAACATCTGCATGAGTTCACAGAAAAGAGAGAAACTAGACAAATTAATACATAATTGGTGTTACAACTTAGAAGTGAGGACTACTCCTCTTTGTTTTATGATTCCAAACACTAGTAATGTTGCCATATTTTAGTTGCAAGCCTGTTCAGAAATGTGCAAAATTTACAAAAAATGGTAAAGAGATAAAAGACATGCAGACAAAGTCAATGCTAATGTTTCATTTGCTTCATTCTGAAATCTTGCCTTGAATCCCCCAAGCAACGTATAACCAAGATAATTACAACCGATTATATAAGGATTCATATTTTATATATCCCTACATTTCCTCAGGTGTCATTATGGAAATGTCTTCAAGTATATACAATTGAACAATAGTACGTATTCCAATATTCCTCACTTAGATTTTATTATACATGTGTAAAATAGGGGTTGCACATCCACGTAACTTTGTGCCCAACAATAAACCCGTCCTTGTGTAACTCTAAATGGCAGGTACCAACATGCCTTATTTGGCAGAACTTCCACCTTTCCCAGGTGGAATTTATATACAAGAAAGCATATCAATTTTCAAGGTGACTTTCAGTATTTCTAAAAATGGAAACTTTTATAATTCCAACTTCTATCAAAATATAGACATTTTAATCACAATAGAAAGTTACATCATGCCCTTAATACCCATACCCAGCATCCACTGTTATTATTATTTTCCATAATTTTAACTTTTTAAGTTTCATAGAAAAGATATCATTTCATATATTCTTTTTTGTGAACAGCTTTTTAAAATAGAATAATTTTATGAATTTAATCTTTGTTGTTTCATATATTTATAGCTTATTTGTATGAAAATTTATCATGACCTTTTTGATAAACAACAGGACATTTTTCAGTTTTTGTCTCATAAATAAGGTTATTTCTATTCTTCATTAGTGCATTCATGTACAGATTATTGTGATAAATGCATATATTCACTAGTACAGACATGTACACACGTACATGTACACACAGAGTTATTTTCAAGAAAATTTTAGACATCTTTCCTTTTGGCTTAAGGACTTTACATGTCTGTTGTCATTATATGAGATTTTCATCCTCACCAACATTTTGGATCGTTTATAGTTAAGTTGTGTTATTTTTTGCATAGAATTTTATCATAGGCAAGTAATTGTATTTTTAAGAAATTATGAATAATTTATTATGAAATAACTTTTCCCTGAGTTATAGATGTAGAGGTAAAACTTTTTAAATATCAAAAAGTGTAGACCTAGTCTATATAGTGCACTGTGCATGTGGTATTTTATGTATAATCTAGATGGAAGTAGATACCCAGGGAGGGTCTGGGTAGTGATTGAAATAGTGAAAATAATCCTGGTGGCCATCTTTTTGTTTTTTCAGAACCAGGATTGAACTCAGGCCTTTGTGCTTGCCAGGGAAGTACTTATTCCACTGAGCCATCTCCCTGGCTCCCTTGGTGGCCATCTTAAAAGAGCAAAGCTGTCAGCTACTTTCTCTTAGTGTATTGAGAACAAAGGTTTGTACTAAAATTGTTTAGACAAAATATCATGTCTGCATCTTGTCCTCTGCATAACTGCTATGAAGACAAAAAAATTTAGAAGAATATCCCAAGAATGAATCCACTTTAGTTTGTCCTTTCTGAAAATTTTTGTTAAAATAATTGTAATATTAAATCTTCTTATCATAAAATCTGACACACACAAATGCATACTTAGCTTTATATAAGGTGAAGAGCTTCTTAACTCATTAGGTTGTAGTAATCATTCTCCATTTTATGCTTAACAAAACATCATATTTTCCCATTGTACTCTTTAAATATACAGTATTATTGACCAACAATGCTTCAATAAAGTTGGGAAAAATCTATCTCTGTCACTTAAGTTAAAAAAAATTAAAATATTCTAAAGTTGTTTACTGAAATGGTATAGAAACAGTCTGTTATAAGTGAAGAAATATTAAGAGGATTTCTTTTTGCTTTTTTCCATAGTTTTGGCCCAAGATACTTTTTGTCATATAAGAGAGTCAAAGAACTATGGCATTAGGAAAACAAGATTTAAGAAAGGGGTAAAACACAAAGGATGAGCTAATAAGTCATTGCATGGCATACATTTATTTCATCTGTTTCTGGTTGTCTCTGTTCTGTGTGGCACTAAAGTATGGGTATAATGTAATGTCCAAAGGATTGAAACCAATGCAGAAATAAGAATCAAAGATATAACCCTTCATATGTTAATTAAACTTGCAGTTAATACTTTTCTGGAAGGTTAATGGGAATGTACAGCACTTTGGTACCTATTCAAACATTCATCTGTTTGTTTTTTCTCTTT
>NW_004524642.1:11035122-11069177 GCF_000260255.1 Octodon degus
TGCTTCCCCATATAGTTACCTTTCCACAATTTACTGCCTCTGGTTTCTTCATAATTTATTGCCTTTTTTTAGAAGGCCATATACGATTTGAAGCCTATCTGTCTCTTTTGGATACTTTTGTCCACCCCACTCAGCCCATGTGAAGATATTGTAAAAAATAACAGGTTTAAAACGTGCAAACTTTTTTCTTTAAAAAAAGAAAAAGAAAAAAAAAAAAAACAAAGCAAACCTCTAAAGACATAATGGCCGCTCCATATCAGTACCTAAGGGCAATAAAGTACAACGTATGATTGAATAAAAAAGTTAGAATACATATATTTTCATGGCTTTCTTGAGACTAAAACATCTGAGCAGGTATTTATGTAAATTCATACAGTAAAATTGGAAGAAAAAAACAAAGTCATGTGCCTTAGAGAGGTTTTTCCAACTCATGAGAGATTCTTACATTAATTCTTGAAAGTGTGAATCTGCATTTCTGGGAATATGATTGTTCCTGACCTTATATTTTAAAATAAAAAGATTATATTTCTTCCCAAGATATTACAATTCAAGAAATTACTATAAACATAGAGGAAGAAGGAGCTCTTCTCCTTTTTTATTGATTAAGGAATATTTCTTTTTACCTTTCTATTATGTATCAAAATATCCAGGTAATTTTAGCCCCAACTTGCCTAAGAAATAAATCAAAGAAAAGAGATTTAATGGTCTCTCATCTCAGAGAAACAACATACTATGTAACTGTTTCATTTTATTTCTACTCTTTGTATGCAAAAATCCATTTACTATATGATTTTTAAAATTATTTTTATTAATTTTAATGAGAAAGATGACTTTTAGAATACAAAATTATTTGTGATTATTTCCTATATCTATTCAAATGTGGTATTATTGATTATCTTAAGAAAGCCCACAGCATTCTAATACAGGAAATGTGAAATCTTACATAGGAGCTGTTTCATACACAAAATATCTACATAGTTTTATCCCATTCAGTTTCATCTCTTGGTATTGGAGGTGAACAGAACAAAGATTTAAATTTTCATTTTCATTTTCTTTTTGTCAGTGTAGATGCCTAACTTTTAAGTAAAATTATTAAATTGTCGTTTTAATTTTGCTATTTCTTTCTTGAAAATTTATATTTGACAGTAATTTTGTTGAAATAAAATTAAATAGTTTTTCTCCCATCAAATATATTATTGTGTGAAGACTAATTACAATTTTGTAATGCGTTTTTAACTATGGCAGTGAACAATGAATTTAGACAAACAGAAGCTGCTGAATTGGGTGAACAGCATGATTCCTGAGATATTGCAATTTCAAAGATCCTGGTAGGATACAACTTGTGAGATTGCAGTTTAGTGCAGAGTGCTGTATAGCTCCAATCCAGCAAAATATCAGCTAGATTTTCAACTCACATCACTGAAAGTGAACTATAATGGTCCCCATCTAGATTTACTGTGAAATGATGTTCCTTACACAATGGAAAGGCACCAGGACACGCAGCATCAAACCACATAGTGTCTGTCATGGTACGATCAAGTCTCACATTTGCCAATTGTCTTAAGTGACTAAGTAATTACTATAATTGTTTCTTCTATGTCAGTTTTAAAGGCAAGGATCTTTCAAAAATGTGTTTTTAAATAAGTTTCCTTTAAATACTTTGGTAATGTAGTGCCTTTGTAAAGGTGTTAATGAAATGCTTTATGGTTTTATTGTTAATTCCTGAACATTTAAGGTCCAATTGTTTCAATCTTGGACATTTGTGTCAAATTCCTGAATACTTTTACAAGGTTGGAAGAACTAAACTTAATTCAAAAATCTTCAGGGAAGGATTAACTTTAAAATTTAACAGTTATAGATATATTGTGTATAGTTTTTCACATCTGTTAAAACTTAATCTCTCATCATCTAAATAAAACATTTACTTTCATCATAGCATGATATAATTTGAAAATGAAGTGAAAAGCTATATAATATTGTATTTACTTGTCTGTGCAGTCAAATCGTTCTCTACAAAGGAAGGAACCTTACTATTCTTTAATATGTTTGAAAATCCAAGTGGAACACCTATGAGGGAAGATTAGTAAATTGTTACTTTTTGTATATTGTTTAGCATTTATTAATAAAAGTAAAAACTTTTCAAAGTCATTATTTATGTTTATATTCCAAATTTATCACTTGAAATTTTTATGTTCTTCATGTTTAGTATTTTTGTATGTTCTATAAGTAATAAAAAATTCCAACAGAGGCCTATGAATTAATCCCTGATTATTTTCCCATAGAATACATTTGTAAGGAGTAGAACTATTCTGATCCAAATAGTGAATATTTAAAGTTATTTAATCTATACTGCATTATAATTCATGGTACTATTTTTAAGATCAGCACTGATGATAGTGGATGCTATCTCCTTAATGTAAATTAGCTTAGTCCCCTGGTTTGATCAAAAAACAAAACTCAAAATGCTGCCTGCAAGAAACATATCTTATCCACAAAGAAATGCTCAGACTAACATGGAAAGATGCAAAATGACACTGCATGCTCCTGTGGCCCGAAAGCCAGCCAGCCTGGCCATCCTAATCTCCCATAAAGTAGGCTTAACCCAAAACTGATCAGAAGAGACAAAGAAGGACAAACACACTGATAAAGGGAACAATTCAACAGGCAGAGATAGCAATGGGAAATATACGTGCATCGCATGATGGTGCAAACAATTTCATGAAACAAAACCTGTTGGCATGAAAGGACAAACAGACATGAACATAATCATAATGTGGGAGTTTAATACTTAACCTTCTTAAATAGACAAATTAATGAATCAAAAATCTCAAGAAAGAACGATCAGAGTTGAACCATAACCTTGAATAAATAGACCTAATCAATATACACAGTTTCATCCCATAACATCAGACCACACATTCTTCTCAGCAGCCCACCGAACTTTCTCTAACATAGACCATATTTTAGAACATAATGTATGTTTAAGTAAGTACAAAATAATTGAAATAATCTCTTGCATTCCATCAGATCACAGTGGAGCAAAACTAGAAATCAATTGCAACAGGAAACCACAAAACTATGAAACACACAAAGACTAAATAATAAAGCCCTGAATAATCAGTGGTCACAAGGTAAGCCAGAGAAAAAACTAATAAGTTCCTAGAATCAAATGAAATGGACATACAATTTAACAAACCTGTAGGACAGAATAAAAGAGGAAGCTTATAGTTATGAGAAATGACCTAACATCATTTTTAGATCCTAGGAAAACAGGAGTAATCTAAATTCAAAACCTGTGGAAGGAAGGATGTTATAAAGATCAAAGTGTAACAACAAAATTGGGACAAAAATGCAAAGGATGCGAAGGATCAGTGAATCAAAGAATTGGTTCTTTGAAAGGATGAATAACTTTTATCTTTAGCCAGACTTGCCAAGAGAAGAAAAAAAATGTATATCAATGCAATTGTAAATGAAAAAGATGAAAAAAACAATTGATATTGTTGGAATCTAGAGGATTATGAGAAATTGTTTTGACAATTGGTATTTCAATACTTCAGAAAATCTGAGAAGAATGGATAAATTCTTAGACATATGTTACTTAAGCAAAGTTAAGCCAAGGCAATGTAAAAAGCCTGAATAGATTGAAAACAGGTAATAAAATTGAGGCAGGAAGACAATCTCCACCAACAAAGTAACCCCCGAGCCTAGTAGATTCATTACTGAACTTTACTGAAGCTTCAGAGAAAAAAATTAATGCTGATGCATCTCAGAATCTTTCATGAACTCAAACGAGAGGAGCACAATCAATCTAATTTTTTCCATGCCAGCAAAATTCTGTGTCACAACCAGACAAGGACTCAACCAAAAAAGAAACAACAGGCTATTATTCTTAGTGAACACAGATACAAAAGTCCTCGATGAGACACCTGCAGCAGAATGCAACAAGTTATTAAAATGATCATCTGCCATGACCAAATTGGTTTTATTCCAGGGATGCAAGGATGGTACCACATAAAATTGCAATAATTGTAGTATACTGTATAAATAGAAGTGGGATAAAAATTTCTCAATCATTTGAAGAAAGTCAGTAAATGTCTAACAAAATTCTACACCCATTCATAAAAAACAAAACAACAACAACAAAAAATGACAAAGAAAATAGGAAGAGAAAGACTTACCTTAAAATGATAAAAGTTGGGCTGGGCAAATAGCTTGACAGTCTAAGTGCCTGCCTGGCACGCTCAAGTACCCAGTTTTGATGCTCTGTACTGCATGCCATGCTGGCCCTGGAGCCCCACAACCAGGCGTAGTGACATATGCCTATAATCCCAGCACTGGGAAGGCTGAGACAGGAGAATCACTATGAGTCTGACCTGCATGATGAGATCCTCCGCCAAATACATAAATAAATAAATAAATAAATAAATAATTTTAAAACGATAAAAGTTGTTTATGACTAAACTACAAGCAACATCATAGTAAATAGGAAAAAAAAAAACCCAGAAATCAGAAAAGGATGTTCATGCCCGTTATCTCTACTCGATACAGTTCTTAAAACTTTATCCACAGTAATCAGGCTAGAGAAAAAATACAAGCGGTACAAAAAGGAGATGAAGAAGGTAAGCTATCATTATTTATTTGCCAATGATATGATCCTTTATTTTAAAAAAGACTTAAAAAGTTTCCCAGAGGACTACTCCTTGTGCTGATAGAAATTTTGTCAAAGTAACAACACAAAAACAATTTAAAAAGTTGTTATCATTCCTCTACAACATTTATGAACCTGCTGAGAAAAAATTCAGGAGAGCAATTCCATTCACAGTACCTTTAAATAATGTAAACTTGTAGGAGTCAATGTAACTAAAGAGTTAATAGACCTCTATAACAAAACTCTAGTACTTTGAATAAAAAGATTGAAGAAGACATTAGAAAATGCAAAGACATCCCCTATTACTGGTTATGCAGAAGTAATATTTTCCACATGACAATATTACAAAAAATGATGCATATACTTGTTGCAATTTCCATCAAAACATCAACATTCCTCACAGAACTAGAAAGCTGCAGTATGAGTTTTATAGAACCAGAGGAGATCCTAAGCAGTCAAAACATTCCTGAGTAAAAAGAACAAAGTAGGAGATGTCACAATCTCAGATTTGAAAGTTGCATAGCCACAGTAGAAGTGCTAAAGGAGAAATGTGACTTCCAACCTGTCTGATGTCAAATGTGTCAATTTCATGATCCCGTACCACTGAAGAATGAAACTGTGAAGTGAAGGATGTTAGAAGCGATTTATTGAAAATAAGGGGAGAAGAATAGCTTCTGGTTTTCTAGGAGGGGCCCCAAATAGGGTGGCCCCAAGATCCTTTCTCAGGGGTAATTTATACAGAAAAGTCACAATGTGGGGACAGCCTGGGTAAAACTACAATGGACTTATAGGATTGCAAGTGTAGCTACTTGTCAGAGACCAGGCTGTGTAAGAGTTAAACTGGTGATCATAGCGCTCCTGGGAGGTATTGGAAAGCTCCTCTTCACAGCATTTGAAGACAAGATGAAGCTGAAGCACAGGTTGCTGATACTCCCTATTCCAGAGAAACAAAACTGTCAATATTAAGAGATCAAACAGTAATCTTACCTATCTTTTGTTTTTTCCCCCTACCCTCCACTTTCTGTATACCCCAAATCTGTCAAATAAATGGTCTGTCCATAGCAGTTCTTATCTTAGCACACAGAGAGTTCTGGCTTTCCTGGATACCCCTGTTATGTTTTGTGCTTAGGTGTCCTCCCAAAGCCTCATGCAGTCATTGCAGCAGCTTCTAGAGTTTGTGATTAATTCGTGATCCAATGCAGGGATTATGCGTGTGAGTGCTGCTGGGATTATGGGTGTGAGTGCTACCCCTGTCCTGGGGTGGACAATCTGCATTATAATGTAGGGAGAGGAAAGAGGCTACCTAACCTCCACAGCTCCTGCTCCTGCCTTTGCTTTTTGCTGTTTTCCACAGCTATGAAGGCTACCATCTTCTATGTGCCACTCTGCCTTGGAGCCAGCAGGGTATGGACTGAAACCTCTACTAGCCACATACACCTTTCCTTCCTTAATTTTGGGTGAGAGTTATTTTGTCTCAGCAATGAGAGAGGAGTAACTGAGATACTTTAAAATGATATTCTACTTTGTCTTTTATTTAAGCCTTCACTCTAACTAGTTTTAGGAGATTGGGGGATAGGCCAAGTCCCAAGTATCTCCTTAACTAATACTGCATTTAACTAATAGGGAAGCCAGTCACATAGCAAAGGTACATGGGGGAAAAAGGCATTTTTGGAGAAGAGTGGGTTTAGGAGCTCCAGTCTCCCACTCACCTGGGCAAGGGATGCCTATCTGGACTTACCGTACCAGGTGGGGCTAATTATAATACAACCTCAAGTTATTACATGCCCTTAGGGAGGCATGTGAACCTGGCCATTACATCTTTATCCCGAGGCCTGACCTTTTTAAGATATGCCTTCAGTCACAACTCTCACGTCTTTAGCTCTGTGCTTACTTCCTTGAGAGCCCAACCCTTTTATTCCTATGCATTAATTTCTGTCTAACTTATCTGGCTATAATAGCATAAACAGCATGGTACTGGATCAAAATAAGATATGTAAATGGGTAGAGTAGAATAGAAAGCACAGAAGCAGGCCTGTGAACCTTCAGCCATCTGCTCCTTGACGAAGGACCTTAAAACAAATGCTGTGTGAAAGTTTGCCTTCTACAAAGTGCTTCTTTGATAACCATTTACACATGGGTGGAAGATTGGATCTAAATCCACATTTCTCATCTTGTACTAAGGTCAAATAAAACTAGAACAAAACTTAAATAGAAAAACAGAAGGACAGAATCTACTGGACAAGAAAATAGGTAAAACACAGGTACAGGAAAAAATTTCTTGAAGAAAATTCTAATTACACAAGAAATAATTCTAAGCACCAACAAATGGGATTATATCCAATTGGAAAGTTTCTGCACATTAAAAGAAACAATCGGGAGTGAAGAGACAACCTACAGAGTGAAAACAATTTTGGCAGATACTCCTTTGATAGTAGAGGACTAATATCTAGAACATAGAGAAACCTAAAAAAATTAGAAAAATGCAAAAGACTCAGAATAAATGGGTAACTGAAATGTATAGAAACTTCTCAAAGGAATATAATCAATAAACAATTTTTTTAGGAAACAGTATCTTTAGAGATCATAGAAATGCAAATGAAAACATCACCAAGACTATTTTATTGTGGACAGGGTGAATATCAACAAGGACTCAAAAAGCAGTAAATGCTATCAAGATATGGAAAACAAAGGAACAAATCCTTCTATATCCTTGTTGAGAATGTAAACTAGAAATCAGAATGGGAGTTCACAAAAAACTTATCATAGAAATTCCATTTGACCCATCTATAGCTCTACTAGGTATTTTGCCAAAAATTTAGTCTATTACTAAATAGACTAAAATAGATATATACTCACCCATGTACATAGCAGCACAATTTGTGATAGCTTAAGTATGCAAACAGCTTAGTTATCTATCAACAGATGAAAAGGCAAAGAAAGTGGGTGCTATTGGTGCACAATGGAGTGTTACTCAGATAAATTTGAGTCATTTGTTGGAAAATGGATGGTTTTTAAGGCTATTAATGTTAAGTGAAATATATGAGATATAGATAGTTAAATATTGCATGGTTTCTCTTTTATGAAATACATAAAATATTAATGATTCCAAGAGCAAAATAAAAGAGAGAAGATAGGAAATTGGATTGCATACTTTTTGGAGATCTGGAAGGAGAATCTGAGAAAAACAGAAGAGAAGATGTGGTAAAAGGAATCAAAATTATATGTATTATTGTCTTGCTATTGTTGCCCAGAATTTCCTTTGTTATTCTGGATCTCTTTTGGCTCCAAACATGTTCACTGGAAGAAACATAGCCTCTTTAATAAATGGTGTTGGAAAAACTGGCTCTCCACATGCCAAAAACTAAAACTAGATCCATGTCTATCACCATTCATTAAATTAAAGATAGTTAGGACAGATATACAGCTACTTTCTCTTAGTTCAATGAGAAGAAAGTTTTGTGTTAATAGTGTTTAGACAAGATATCATGTCAACATCTTGTCTCTGAATAACTACTACAAAGGTGACAGTATGCAATGCATTAATTATTGTAACTGTCCTACTATCCTATTTTGAAGTTGTTTCATTGATATTTTATCTTTTTTTCTCATTAAAATGAATAAAAAAATTTAAAAAGGTACAGTTTTTCATTAAAAAATAAACTCAAGTCAAACTGGATTAAAGATCTAAACATTAAAACAGAAACACTAAATCTACTGGAAGAGAAAGTAGGTGGAAAATCTTGAAGACATAGAGATAAACAGAGATTTCATGAACAGAAACCAAACTGTGTAAGATGTACTTCAAAGAATCACCAACTAGAATCTCATCTTATTAAAAAGTTTTTTCATATCAAAAGAAATCAGCAACAGAGTAAAAAGAAAACCCACACAATGTGAAGAAAACATTTAGCCAGCTGTGCCTCAAATAAAATGCTTCTATTTGCACATACAAAGTACTGATAAAAATCAGGCCCTAAGTTTGAAGACCAAGTCCAAAAGTGGGCATCTGAGATGAATACATACTTCTCAGATGAAGAAATATAAATGGCAAATACATATACGAAAAAAGTGTTCAACATCATTAATCATTCAAGAAATGCAAATTAAACCAACAATAAGATTCCATCTTACCCGGAAAGAGTGGCTATCATCAAGAAATCAACTGATAACACATGCAGGTGGGGCTGTGGGGTGAAGGAACCTTTCTCCGTGGTTGGTGAGAACACATGGTTGGTATAACCACTATGGAAATCATTGTGATGACTCCTCAAAAACCTAGGATCAAAGATCTCATTTAACACAGCCATTCCCCTTCTATTTTCTCAGAATAATTAAAAATATCACAGTACAATGAGATATGTGCACCCATGTTTCAGAATTCTTTCTTTTCCTTTTCTTTCTTTCTTTTTTTCTTTTCTTTTATTTTTTTCAGTACAGGTGATTGAACTCAAGACCTTGAGCTTTCCAGGCAGGCACTTATTGTACTGAGCTATCTCCCCAGCTCATGCACCCATGTTTATAGCAGCTCAATTTGTCATAGCTAAATCTTGCAAACAACCCAAATGCCCATCAACCAAAGAATGGATAAAAATAGTATGGTACTTTTATATAATGGAATACTGCTCAGCCATAAAGAAGGATAAACTTGAGGCTTTGGGTAAATGGATGCAACTCTAGATCCTGCTCATAAATCAGACTCACATGTGTAAATGTCATATTGTCTCCATAGTGTAATAAAATGAAAGAATAAATAAGATCCAAAATTTAATATTGTGAAAGGGAAAGAAACTGCTCAAGAGGAAAAAACAACTGGGATGGGGGAAGAAAAAATATGCATATATGCACAGAGAATAGTAATGATTCTCCTAATTACTATTAGTTCATTGAAAGAAATAGTTTGTGCTTATATTTTTTGATTGGATTTGGATGCTTATGTCTTGTAATCTTAGCAATTAATTTGAAGATAATAATATTCAGTATCATAATCATTGTTAATTTTTTATTATCTTGTTTTGAAATGGTTTCATTGTTTTTTCTCTTTAATATAAAATAAACAAATAAACAAAAATTTAAAAAGTTGTATGTATTATCCAAAGCACATATAATTAGTATATATAACAAGCATACAGTAATGAAAATTAAACATAAAAGTAAGCAAATAATTTGAATAATACATAATGTCTTTTATTTGTTGATATTTCATTTAACAACATCATTAGATTTTTGATATTTTCTGTTGAGAAGTATCTATCATCATTATTGTCCATTTTTAAATCAAACTACTTATTTGTTAATGTGTTCCTTGTGTATTATGATATAAATCCCTTGCAAGATGTGTACTTTGCAAATATTTTCACCCATTCCATAGGTGGATTCATCTCTTCATTGATATTTTTTTCCTTTGCTATATAGAAGCTTGTGATCCCTTTTGCATATTTTGCTTTTGTTTTCTATGTTTTGATGCTATTTCATAAAATTTTAGCCCATTCCAATTTTCTGAATGCTTCTGAGAGAAATTTTGTACTCATTATATTCTGACAGTGAAAAGTTATTTTAATCCCACAAGCATTAAAAAATTAATAAGAAATTTCTGAAATAGAAATTTGTCTTTGGTTTAACTGTACTGTGGTAAATTATGTAATTTTTTTTACAAACTATAAAACAGTAGTGTAATCCCAAGTCTTATAACTTGTCTGAGTATTTTAGTTGATTCATTTATAAGAATAGAATGTTGCATCTCCAGCTACCTATTTTTATTCCACACATACTACAGTAGCAATTTACTTTTGTTAATAACCTTGAACCAAGATTAATGTCTCAGATATAAGAATTGGATTGAAAATGCTAAAAAATACTGAAACGCTCTCTAGCCTTGAGCAAATAATGCACCTTTTCTCTGGAGTCTTCAATTTTATTCTACCTTGTAGTAATTAACTGTTCAGGTAGTTACTATTACTGTATTCAGCTACCAGAGAAACAGAGTTTTCTATGTTAATAGACAGGCAACACAAATACGAGATGCAGTGGGGCTCTTCATGGATTTGCAAACCATTCAGGCATCAAGCCCTTAATGACCTTAAATATAGGTGATGCTGTGGGCTACTTATCAGTCTACATAACCCAAGCTATTCCTTCAAAGGAGGCTATAGACCAGATCAGAGACCTTTTGGGTCAACCAAAGTTCATTAACACTTGTAATAATGGAAAAGTTATTTTTTCTGGAGGTACAGAAATCTAAAAAAAAGTGACTGATATAACTATATAATACAAGATCTCCTCATTGTTAATGAGCTAAAAATACTGATAGGTATACTGAAATATGAGCAGTAGTATCTAAAATCAGAAAATTTCTTGAAATACTTCTTGATTGTAAATTAAATTAATACTTGCAAAATGTTGTGAATGAATCAGGCTAGTTTTTACAAAATGTGTTCTATAAATAATAAATAGCCTTGAGCAATATTTATGTAAAAAGGAATGTTATTTTATTAATTCTTAATACCTATGTTAGTCTTTATTACTAGCTCATCTTTCTGAACTCAAACTCTTTACATATATTATTATTTAATAATTTAGATTATATACATTTTAGTTATTTTAACCTGCAAATTTATATATGCACCTGTATAACATGTAATGTAATATCCTATATCATAACTGTTTACAAAAATATTTATGTGTATGAATACACTGGAATTCACTATCCTATGCATAAAATAAACATAAATCCAATATTTTATTATTTTTATTAGTCTAATCCGTAGAATACTTAAATATCTATTACCCTACTGCTAGTAAAGCAGTTTTCTTTATTCTTTCACCAATGAATTCTCCTCTTCGGCAGTACCTTCCCTCAAAACTATTTGTGAGTAGTCCTTCCTGAAATTTTCCAGAGGCATAAAGAAACCATCTGAGGGCAATCAGAAGTGGGGACTGACTGTGTATTGCTGAAGTCACTTTTCTGAAAACTCCATTCAATTTAAAAACGAGTTCCATCTAAAAATATTTTCCTGTTTTTGTTTACAAATGTATTTATAAAACTGCCTGCAGTTCCTTCCTGTGTCACATACCTCTATACTCCTTCTTAATCATTTGAAATGATTTGCTTAATAAAGAACTTACCTGGAAATTACTTAGAATATAATATTGCTTTAGGAGATAAAAGAGTATTAAAGCTTAATCCTCCTTTTAGCTACAAGACTGTACCTTTCAGCTTAAATGTCTTGCCCTGTGTCAGGCAGTTTGCTCCATCAGTGTGTCATGAAGTGAAATCAAGAGTCCATGAGAAGAAGCCTGGAGACTAGCGCAAAAGAAAGAAGGAAAACCAACTGAAGTTTGAAAATGTTTTCCGGTCTTATTTAATTAACAGAGCCTCCTAGACAGGGTGGAGCAGGAGGGAGGCAGGGGAAGTGGGCTAGGTTGTGCACACCTGGAGGCTGAGGAGAGCTGCTGAGGACCTGTGTGCTGGCCGGGGATGGAGCCGATGCTGCGGCTTCGCATTCGCTGCCCAGGAAGGTGCCACATCAAAGCGATCTTTACCAAACGTACAGATAACTTAGCGTCCTTGTTATGTCTGTGGTTCTCAAAGAATTTCTGAAAGTGTATCCTCCTAAAAGCTTGGCAGGTGAGGGGAGGGGGGAAAGAATAAGAAGAAAATTTCAGTCTGAGTTTTCTAGAGAGACGGAATCCTGTCTAGTTAATCTGTAGCTATATGGTTTAAAGAAATTGATTCATGTGATTTTGAAGCCTGAAAATCCCTAGATTGGAGACCTGACAAAGAGGCACTGCTATCGCTGGTGTGTGCAGGGAGGCTGCTGGCACCACCCCTTCATCCTCATGTTACCTCAGACTTTCTCCCTTAAAACTTTCAACTGGATAGATGAGGCCCACCCACTTGTTGCAAAGTAATTTTCTGCCTCACTCAATCACTCATCACAATTCTCATCTTGTCATTAAAAATATTTTTGCAGCAAAATCCAGAATAATGCATGACCCAACTTTGGGGCCATGCCCTGTCCAGTTGATGCACTGAAATTAACCATCAGAGACCAACCGAGAACACAGTATCAAATCCATACCCCAGCTGAATATCTTTGACTCCACCTCACTGGATAGGGCTGAACTCAGCCTGTGTTACATATTAAATGGTGTATCAAGGGACAAGGAGCTGAGATATATCTATTCTCTCATTTATAATTATTCATTAAGGTTAGTTCTGAGGAGACACGATTCTCAAGTACTCAGCAGAATAGATAAAGAAGTATCAGTAGCAAATAAATGTAGGTATTGCCTGTTAGAATAACAGTATGCCTTTTGTTAGTTTGCTCAGAACTGAAGAGAACAGTGAAATATGTGTAGATAACCAACATTTGCATGTACAAAAGGAGTTGGGAAAAACAAAGTTTTAAAGTAACCACTTGTATCTATATATACCAGGAAGATTTGCATAGGGCATATCAAGGCATGCAGATTTCATGTAAAGATGAAGTTGGCACCAGTCTCCACCAGTGCCAGCCTCCTGGGGAATTATAGTCTGTGTTTTTCCTGTAATCTCTAATTAGGGAGTTGTGGAAATAGTCTCTGTAGGGTCAGTGTTTCAGGCTTAGTAGGTCTTGAAAGGTTTGTAATAGTTCAGACCACGACCCTATTTGCACTCTGCAAAGAACACACTTGTCAAAGAATGCAGTCAGGCTAAACTGAAGGAGAAATGCGATTCTGCTGCATTAAAGCACAGGTGTGATATGTGGGAGGAATCGTCATGATATATTTAGCAGCAAACTTGACAAACGTTAAAGTGGATGATAAAGAGAAGGATCAGTTAATGATAATTTCCAAGCTCAGCAGATGAAAGCAACAGCAGTGCTAGGACTAAAAGTAAAATGTAGAAGCAGGATTTGGTAAGAAAAGTAGTAAAAGAGGTTTGAAGGGCCAAAAGGACATTGAAAAAAGGCATTTAGTCAGAAAGTATTTAAATAGAAGATTCTAAACTGAAGAGAAAATGTTCTTGGTTAGTAAAACTCAACCTTCTCAATATTTTTATAAAACAATATTTTATTGAAACACAAAACACACATTTGTACAGACAGAAGCTTTTGGGATACACAAAGAACTCAAACATAGATATCTCTGATGTGACCTGAGATTGTATGGATCACACAACCAAGAATATGTGTATGACATTTTTCATACAAATATCGAATACTTCTGACATAGATGGCTATATATTTTTTATTTTTTGGCAGGACTGGGGATTTGAACTCAGACCCATGTGCTTGCCAGGCAAATCCTTATTCTACTAAGCCATCTTCCTGGCCCTGATGGCTATTATTTTTGTTTTGGGGTGGGGTTTTTTTGGTGCTTAAACTGCCAAGAAGACAAAGGGAAGTAGACTAAAATGATAAACTCAGTAATAATGCAGAATCTATAGATTTTAAATCTCTGTTCATCTATTTATTCTACACTATCTATATTTTTCTCAGTCAATAAATAATCAATGGGAATAAACAAAGTGTTTTTTTCATTACCTATTTCTGTTACTCTTCTGTCTGTCTGTCTGTGTATCTATTCATTTCTCTGTCTCTCTGTTTATATCTGTATCTCCTTGTTTCTCTGTCTCTGTCTGTCTGTCTGTCTGTCTGTCTGTCTGTCTGTCTCTCTCTCTTCAATATTCTCTCTCTCTCTCTCTCTCTCTCTCTCTCTCTCTCTTCAATATTCTTTCAACAAAGAAAATATTTGGCGGAGAAAACAGAAAAATGATCATAGGATCATTTTGGAATAGTTACTCCCCTCCCAGGAAGAGAAACAAACCCCTCTGAGGGCTGGAGCTTGTTCAGTATCTCAGCTGACTACAGGTTCTGCAGGTGAGTATCAATCACACATTCTGTTTAGTTTCCACTTTCTTTAGACTCCACTATTTTGCTTTTATTTAGTCTATACAGGTTTTTCTCTAGGTAGCTCCAAAAGGCACAGCATTTCACCTCGGAAATGGTATTGCATTTCCTCTGCCAGGAGCTTTATTGTTGCACCAGTAATATAAATGTGCAGCTTGTATTAGACACCCAACCAACTTGTCACTTGTTTGAAAAGGAGCCCACCATTTGACTAGAAGAGACAAGGGCCAAATGAGCCTGATTTTCTTGTTATGTTACCCAGCAATGCAATTACAGGGGTGGGGGCTACCCAAGGACAGAGCGGTCACTCAGTTATGGACACAGGTGCCTCGTCATTGCAATAGTTGATTGTACTTGGGACACTGTCTTGCCTATGTGGATGCTGCAACACAGAATGTCACAAGTGATTGTCATTCATTGGTAATTTCTTTCGGCTTCTCAGCATAAGTTTGGAAAGGGGTGATCCATTTCTTCCTTCTGTCCCCCGATAGGGTCTCATGGTTTCTATAAACTGTACAATGCATAATCTTTAGTTAATGTACTTTGTAGAAGCAGCAGGAAAATGAGGGCTTGCAACCCTCCTTTTCCTCACTGATGAGTTTAAAAATGCTGTCGTTTACTTCAACTGTTGGAAATGGAACTTTCTCCCTATTTAACTAGTGGTGTTCTCTTTTCATGCTGAAAAGCAGTGACTTGTCAAAAATGGACATCTTGCCATGAATAAAGATGACAGTGAGTAAGTGACTCAGAAACATGCCTGACAAGAGCGAAACTATTTGAATATAGAGTTTAAATGCACTTCTGCGGTCATCTTGGAGCGCCAAACAAATCCACAATGGTTAAACAACAGGTTTGTGGACAGTAATCCTCAGAGAGATTTCATCATCTCTGAATTACAGAAGAATCTTTTATTTATGCTCTTGCTGGAGTGAGACTAGGATTCAGTTTTCTTACTGTCTGGCTAAGGTTTGGTTCTGTTTCAAGGATTCTGTCCTAAGAATCCTGCTCTAAGGAAATATATGAATACCACTCTTGAGGAAATGTCACCTTAGGCACTAGAGCTAAGTGTCTGGTTAGGGTCTCATGGATATGTTATTAGCACTTAAGGGCAATGCTGGCATTTGGAAATGCAACAGAAGTTAGGGAGGAAGTCTGAGAAATTGCTCGTGGTTAGAGACCCCATGTTCCCCTGGGTTAACTTCTTAGTTTTTACTGTCTTTATCCAAAAATTCATTAATAAATTAGAGAATATGATACAGAAGTTTTGACAGAGTAAGAGGTCAAAAGTACTCCTTGTTAATGTATAACATTATTAATATTTATGACATATACGTAGTCTAATTCTTCCTAATGTTACTGTGGCCATGACTGTTGCCAATAAGTGATTTAGTTATTGATTTCTTCACTTTTCTCTTGAGGCCATTACCTATTTCCTCATTAAATTCATCTGCTAGTAAATATAGAGAGGTGGGATTCACTATAGAATCCCATGTCCAAACATTCCAGTGACATTACTGGAATGGTGGGAAAATGTGCATCAGCACAGTACCCACAATACTCAGGAAAGGCTTCAGCACCGATCACAATGACCGCTTGTCCTCTGTTTTCCCTGCTTGCTGCCATAAATCTGCTTTTCCACTCACTTTGATGCTGCTCAGAAGAGTGTAAGAAGGAGTTACCAAAGACCAGTGTTACAACGAAACTATTTTAAGACTTAGTGATTATTTGTGAATTTATTGCTGCCAAAGGCACATGAGAACACACTTCCGGCACATAGAAGACATGCGTGTTTAAGTTACATTCGTGCTGTAGGGACAAAATACCCAAACACCACAAGTTAATGGAGAAAAGCTCCACTTATCTCCCAATTTGTAGAGGTTTCAGCCCATAGCTGGCTGGCTCCAAGACAGGGAGGTAAGGAAGGGGGCCATGACAGAGGGGGAGGCCAGAGGGGGATGGCAGAGGAGGCGTGGCAGGGCGGGCTTGCTCCTGGCATGCAGCTGGAGGCTGCAAGTGATTAAGAGGAGATCACGGCTGTGTGCCCTCAGTCCTGTAGTGCCCCACCTCTCCCCACCAGCATTCACTGCCTGACATCACACCTGAGATTAAACCCATCAGTGTACTAATTTGGCATCACTTGCTCATCAGGTGGCACCATGCACGCTTGGTCCGGTCACCTCCCATCTATGAGAGCATGAAGTTTGGGAGCAGCATATAGGAATAAACCATAACGATGAACAAGACTGGTAAGAAGGCAGAGTACCTCAGCTCAGTGGCGGCAGAAGTGGGTGCCAACTGGGACCACGTGCTTTCTGTTTTTATCTATCAGCAAATGTAGGAAGTCTAAAAGAAGAAAACCAATACTAATCTCCAGTTCCTATGTTTATATACAAGTACTTGCACTTGTGTTACTTTTTTTTTTTTTTTTTTTCTCCAGAACTGGGTATTGAACTCAGGCCCTTGTGCTTGCCAGGCAAGCTCTTATTCTACTGAGCCATCTCCCTGGACCCTTGTGTTACTTTTTTAACAATAAAACTTTACTGGTATTTTATTCTCTCACCATTCACTCATTCATTCATTCACTCATTCATTTATTTATTCATGCATACATTTGTCAATCAAAAGTTTCCTATGTTCTCAGGTTTGGGAGGATCACTGTATGAAATACTGTAGAAATTATTAGGACAATTCTTGTTTCATGGGGGTTAACATTCTTGATATATTTTACAAAACCTTTCCTATATAGCTTCTTCTAAACTAGTGGTTTTTAGTGGTGCTTGAGGAGAAGAAAGCTGGTAGAGTTGCACTCAAATGCATGGGGACACACGCAATGACCTGGAGAGTGAGTGCTCCTATCATGCCCCCAGGAGAAAGCAAGAATGGTGCTTAATATCCCACAGTAGAGCTCTGGGGTAACACAACTAAGAAACCCTGTTCTAATGCTTGCTATGAAAAGAATCTATTCTTTACTTAACAAAATCTTTATATATAGTAGCATCATCTGGTATTTATACAGTGACTAACAAATGTAATAATTAAAATATTTAACAAATATTTTCCAAAAGGATTGATCAGCATCCAAAGGATTGAAATGGATTAAATTTGGTGATTTAGGACAAAGAATACTTTTGAGAGTAGAACTTGGTTTCTATCTTGGATCAATAATTGGATGTTTATGCAGCTTTAATCAACTTAACATTTCATGCTACTCAACACAATTAGAATTTAGTTCCATATACACATAGGGCATGAATGTTATTGCTTCAAAATGAAGCAAAGTCACATGTCTAACATCTGTGACACATAGTATTTCTATGTAAGAATAATTTTCTTCCTTTTCTATGTCTTGACAACTTTCTCAAGAGTTAATGGATAGCTTTATAACTATTCATGTATTGGATTGTCTACAAAATATTATGTACAGGCTATAGGTTCAGTTTCCCTTGAAAGGGCATCTTTTCTGAAGTTGATTCTGGCTACTGCCCTCTTCTTCCTTTGTACTCTTGCCGCGGCATTGCAGTAGATGGAGCCTGCCTTCGGCTCTGCAGGCCGATACCTGTACTTTGTGTGCACAAATGTAAGTACTAAATGGTCCAGATGGTTCCACAGATGCAGAAAGGTTAGAAGATGTAATCAATTGTCATACTAGGGAGGCACTCACTATGATTTTGAGTTTATTGTGAGTCCCTACTGACTGAATTAGAATGTCATGTTCTGTGACAGGATGGTAACAGATTAGATGCTTGCACTTCTGTGCTTTTCTGGATAAAACAGAGGAAAGACATTTGTGAACTGCTTTCCTCAGTGGCTAGGACTTGCATGGTGGTCTAATAATTTGTACTAACACTTTTCTTTACTGTATAGCTCAAAGTTTTTAAGCTTTAGTCTTGACATCTGCTCTGTGAGCTGAGAAAGGCATTATATGATAGTAGAAAATGAGAGAAAATCTTTTACACGGAAAGGACTGAAAAGAGGGAAAAGGTTTTTGAAGGAGTCAGCTGACTTTAATCAAGAAGTATCTGGGGAGGTTCGGCTAGGTAATAGTGTAATAGTGTAATCACTTGCTAATAGTGCTCCTTCTTATGTAACTTTGGGAATCAGGTATGGAGGAAAGTTGCTTTTAAAATGTTATCTGCACAAGTGAGAAAGAATAGCATTTATTATGTAGGTGGGAAAATAGCAGGAAACCACACAAATCCTCTGAAAACTGCATAGTCCCTTAACCAGTCTGGTGTTCTCATTTTATTCTTAAAGGCTATACTTTTGACCATAAATATGGCGACCCCCTGACCATATGGACACTCAGCCATTCAATGACATTAAGAGAATCTAGAAAATAAATCAGACACTGAAAAACCAAAATTTTGGAGTGGAGCCCCTCTAAGGTATTCTTACAAATGCACAAGAAGTATTTTATGATTGGTTTTAGAAGGTGGTTCAGCAGGCATCACACGGAGGCAAATAAAAGGAAAAAATCTGGGCTAAAAATATTGTCAGCCTTCGATATGGCACTTGCGAGCTTCCAAGTAGCAGCGCTCAGCTGTATTGCTACTCAAATTTGATGACCTCCTGCAAGGTGTACAATCTATCTAAGCTACTGTACCACAAGGAAAATAAGTGGGCTAAGCACCAGGGCTTTAGCTCCTATTGTTTATTGACAATACATTAATTCTACACTGATAAATAAAATACACAAATAGTCCAAAACATTATAATTTTTGCCGTAATAGATAAGTACCAATATTTTTTCAGTGATTCCCTTGGAGTAGCTTTGTTAACAATATTATAAGAAAGCTACAAGTGAAAAAGCATGAACACTTATCATTGTCTTCCTTGGTTTTCTTGAGTTTGTGGAATATATTTTCATCTTTTAGTCATAGTTCTGTTTTTAAATAACTCTGTTCTGCTCCAGGAGAGACATTTCAGCTCTAAGTGTATGCAACCAAATTATCTCTTAACCCTCATTTTCAAACTGCAGTTCAATCAGCATACTCCAGATGGCACACAATGATGATAAAATTATGCATATGTTACTTTGAGGGATTGAATATGCAAACAGAAGGAGCTGGTTAAGTAAGGCTTTCAAATTGCCTGCAGGACTTCACCATTCTACATAATGGGGGAAAAACTGCAGATAATGTTTTGCTTCGTTTCAGGATTTGACATTTTTTAATACACCAAATGAAATGCAATTATAATGCATAATAGTCCACAAGAAGTTCCGCCAATGTCAATATAAAAGAAAATATTTTCCTAACAAGTCAGTACATAAGGGATACATTTTTACTTCAGTTTGTCACCAGTGCTTCTCCGATTATATCATGTTCATGAGAAAACAAAGGGAGGAGAAACCAAAGAAATTTAGATATTTCATATTAATAGGGAGATTTCTCTCCCTCTCTCTTTCTAATATTAAAGGAAGTTGTGAAAAATAAAAATGAAGAGTCACTTCGCTCTAACTGACAAAGGATTCTCAACTATTCCACTACTAAATACTTAGTTAAAGCTCTATAATTCTTAAAGGTAAAAGCTACTAATTGTACTTTATTTTGGGAAATAAGCTTAGTTGGGGAATTCATAGATTTATCACCTCATGAGTACACCCTAGTCTTCAGAATCCTTCCTCAGTTCCCTTGAATACAACTTTCAGTTTTAGTAAGTTAAGCTTAGCTGTTTGCATGCGGGTTTTTTAAAGAACTCTGTTGGTGGTTTAGGAGAAAGTCTTCTACAAGAGTTCATATTTTATGATATTGTTTATACAAGTAAAAATAGGAGTATTCTCTTTCAAACTTTTACCCAAAACTCACTATTTAAAAATTTTTGGTCCTAATGCCCAAGGTGCATATGTGTAAATTTGTGACACCCCTTTCTTTCAGTGGTCTAAATTGGAGGAATCCTTGATAGATATGCAATTGGGCTTTCCCCCTACACTTTCATGCACTGATTTTGATGAACATTCTATGCTAAAGGAGTTTTCAAAGTAGAACGATTCAGAATCTATGAATAGTAATTGAGCCCTTTAGTTCTGCTCTAAACTTAAAACCATTATTCTGCATTTAAAACAGACAAATCGTGTTGCTGTCCAGTACACTGCCTTGTCATTTTAGTGGTTTTGTGGTGGTTGTTTTCAGGGAGCTGGGCTGGAATATTAAACTCTCTTTGCTCCCTCTGCTCTCTCTTGCTGTGCTGGGCACATTTAGGGTTCTGTCTGAAATGGGCAGAAAGCAATTCTGTTGTTCATGAAGAATAACTTGTAAGCTGGTGTGAGCGCCTGTCCATTCTTTATTTTGTGAAAGAATGTGCTATTTTCCAGGCTTTGAATCTCTGGCAACTGGCTTATTGAAACTCAAATGCATTGTTGTGCATAAACAATCAAATGTAAAACATAATAAAAGTGTGCTCTTCTGACTGCAAGTCTTACACCAAACACATCAACTCGACACACCCGTCCATGTGTGAGGAGCTGTATCTGCCAGAAACTAATTTCAACTGTCATGTAAAAACAACAGAAGTATAACATTGTAAAATGCTGCCTTTAATATTAAGAAGGAAACATCTAACATTTGAGAGAAGGGAAACTATGATGGCAGTTTGAGAGCAAGGGACACAAACAGCCCAGCTACAGAGAGAGCTTGGCGCGGAGGCAGCCATCTCCTACAGTGAGCTCTATCCTTCCACAAGCTGTCTGAATTTAGGTTTGTATACACGTGCTCTGTGTCTTTAGACTGATAAAGGGAAAATTTAAGAAGCTCTAGAATAACAAGTGCACTTCATTAGCCGAAAGAATAAAATCTGGCCTGCAACAAGATGACGGTGTGAATTTTCAGGCCCGCCCCAATAAAATCTATTCACACAGATTTTGCGCATTACAATTTTTTCCTCTTCCATTTGTAAGAGTCCATGTATGAATATTTTTGTTGATCCACTAATTCTTACTTTAAAGTTTCTCCACAAGAGTTGTCATTTTATATCATTAATAAGTATCTTGAGTCTTTGCTGGAGAAGACTTAGGAAAAGGCAGCTGTCAATGTCTCTCCCTCCCTTTCATCTGACATTGTTTTTCTCCCTCTTATTTTCCCTCTTCTCGCTTCTTTCCCTTCTTTCCCTTACTCCCATATGTCCTTCCTTTCTTACTGTTTTCCCTCAGGATTATTATGAAACTACATAAAATGATATTTTTGGAAGAAGTCAAACTTTAATCTAGAAATGACATAAACATTGTGAAATACTGAGCAGGAGCCCACTAATACTGTGGCTCTCAAAACGGAAGGCCTGCGACACGAGGCCAGCCCTTCATTTGGGGCTCAACAACAGCAGTGTCAAGGCCAGTACAGAACAGTGATGCATGCTCCTGCTCACAGGGAGGGCTCGGGGACAGACTGCGCAGGAGCCCCCGAGGCGACATCTTAGTAAACCTTTAGGGTATCTTCGCCATTAAGGAATTCCTTGTTAGACGCAAAGGTGGAGCCTGCACATCTAATAACATGTGACTCCACAGGAGAAATAGAAGCACGGCAGATTATGTGGTGATTGGATTGATAGCACTATTCAGAAATACCAAAAGGAAGTACAGGCTTTGCTGAGGCCTGATGCTGCCAGACTATGTGAGTAAAGAGGAGAGTGGAGAAAAATCTTAAAGGAATTATTTCCTTTGTGCAAGAATTTTTTATCTCAAGTTTGAATTTATGAGAGAGTTATGAGATAAAATACAAGACACATAGCTTCAATTTTATCAAAGGTAATACACTTTTTTTGTCATTTCAATAGCATTGCGTGGTACATACTTTCTGCTTCTCAAAAATTCAAATTTAATTGGATGCTATGTATTTTCCTTTTGCAAATCTTGCCACACTAGGGCATAGATGTATTTGAACTGTTAGTGAAGAGGGGACTGCACACCCTCAGTTAGGCTCTGGGCTGTCCAGGTGGGGCTTTTGCTTTGCATTCCATGCTCTGACGTTTGTAAAGGTGGGGCTATGCACCACTGTACCCAGGACAGATGGACTAAAGTCCTGTGTCCAGGAAGGTGCAACACCAGAGCCTGGATTATTAAATCAGGGAGACCACTGAAATAATATGTGGCTTCTATCCTGAAAGATCTGTCCTGTGCTAATCAGCATACCATACCATAGCACTTAAGGAGGTAGTCTGAGTTGAGTTATGAATAAAAAATGAAAAAATTGAAGAAAGGGCCTCTAACTCTTCTTAGCAATAGTTCTTATTCTGTCCTATTTCTCCCTTATAAAGATTTTCCCCCAGGGGCGAAGAAGAGGAGACTTCCAATTTGATGCATTACAACTTCTCCTGGACATTAGATCCCAGTAGAAGTTATATTACCAGTCTGTGTGCAAAGTTATATAATATTCATATAAGTTAATTCTACATTAAAATAGAACTATTTATAGCATTAAGTTTAAATCTGAGTGCACTATAAATAAATCCTATAAACTCCTTTATATAAGAGGACAAGACATTGACTGATTAAAATATTTGCAGAGTAACAAAGAAACTGAGGGGCAGGGGATGTAGCTCAGTGGCGTATGCACCTGCCTTGCAAGTGCAAGGTCCTGAGTTCGATCCCAGGTACCACAAAAAAAAAAAAAAAAAAAAAAAGCTGGTATTAGAATCCTGGTTAATAAGCATGTGTTTGCAGTTGTTTGACTGAGGTTTTGAAACTCAAAATTACTCCATGATGACTTGAAGTATGGTGCTTAAAGGATTACCTCGGGCAGTTTTTGGTAGCCTTTGATGTGACCCAAATATGAATTCTCAAGCTTGGGCACCATGTGCGGAATTAACCCGAGACAAGAAAGTGGGCTAAGTCCTGGGCAAGTGCAATGATTCGGGGGCTAATCATGAGCAGCATCGGCCCTCACAATTCATCTTCTACTTCTCAGTTACTTTATAGAAACAATGCAGCTGGCATTGGTGAAAAGCTCACTGAGACACTGTAGACAGAACAATGGGAACAAAAGACATACCCCAAATAATGCGCAGCTTCTTTTGTGTATGTGAACCATGGAGAGATCTATGAAGAAGCAGCACCAGTAATAGCCCTCTGCGAAACGTAAATGCAGGCATTTCCAGCCATTCACCTACTCTGTGGATAATTACCAGGAGAAACGTGACTTTTATCCTGTGTGAGAAGGTATATAAATTCAAAAGAGGTAGATAATTTTTTTTTAAAGAAAATTACTGACTTCATACATTTTTGACAACAGTGAAGCTAGATGAAGTTACTTTTAAAAATTAGTTAAAATGCAAACCCTGGCTTGCTTCACAATCAGTTTTTCAAAGAAGTATGAGCAGGACTTTAGAATTTAAAGATTGTAATTCGAATGAATATTAATGCTCAAGCATGTGGAGCGCAGAGGTAACTGACCTCAGACCTCACACAGTGTACAAAGTAGCTGCTTAGCTGGGAAAACCAATTTTTCACCTTTTTTGTCAGAAATGGGAGACACTCCGCTATAGGCTGGATTTTGTTCCTTGTAGAGGTCAAATCAGTGTCTGCTTGAAAAATTCATGATCCAGAAAAGGTAATTTTTAATGAATATTTATGAGCGGTGTCCTTTCTTATCAGAGCTGTGCAAGTTTTCTGAAGCTTGCCACTAAGACTGGCTTGTGATTTTTAGCAAGAAACCTCTGAATCAAAATGAGGAAAATGGACTTGATGTCGGTCCTGTCCTCTGGCTCGTCTTGGCTTTCCCTGCTATGCTTCATCGCTGCGAAGGAAGCAACATCGCGCGGCGCCGCTCAGATCACCCCTGTGGCTGCGAGCTTTCCGCTGCTTTTAGGATCCGAACACCAACATGGAAGAACATTTAAAGGACATTATACCCTTCCCGTATTTTTAAGCAGAAAAATACGTTACCTTATAAGGGGGCTAACGACTCGGAGCAAGTGATAGCACAAGAGCTGGTCTCTCTTTGTGGGCAGTGCTTCTCATCCTGCAATGTGTAAAAACAAGGACTTCAGAATACTGAAAGAGCTTTACAGCCAAATCCTGATTTTTTTCAGATTTCTGCCTGTGTCTGTTAGCTGCAGCACAAGCCGAGCTGGAAGATAGATCTACAACCAAATATTTGATATGTTACGATTACACACACAGAGAAAAAGCATTAAAATATTAATTTATCAATATGAAACAATGTTGTCTATTTTCATTCATTTAAAGAATATTATGCATTGTCCAAATGTCTTTTTGATAAAGCTATTTTTAATCTGAAAGAGTGTAGGAAAAAAATGCATCATGAAAACTCTTCATTTTGCCTATAAAGTAGTAAAAATTTTAACATTAGCCTCTGCTCTTTTAAAATACGAAATCTCTTCATAATACAAAATTACTGCTTTACAACTTACGGATTTTTCCCCTCAAGGTAGCACGTAATAGACATATTTTCATAGTATTCGTCTTCCTATGGCTTCGTAAGAGTTCCTCTGATGAATTAGAATGACAACCTATTTATAATCATAAACATTAGATGAACATGTAATAAAATGGAATATTGTACTTTATAGGATCAAAAACTTAATTCATAAGCTGGTACCACTAGTTTTATAGAGATCAATGCTTTTGTTATATATATAGTATTGATTATAAATCAAGTTTATTACTTTCAATGTTTGTTGTTTATTTTCAATGTTCCAGTGCATTAGAAGTTAAGACTTGTAAATTATGATTCATTCTACACGCAAAACACACATGTGCACACACACCCAGGGATTTAGACGGAACTGAGTGCTATTTGTCTTTTTTTTTTTTTTTTAGAACCAGGGATTGAACTCACGCCCTTGGGCTTGCCAGGGAAGCGCTTATTCCACTGAGCCATCTCTATATACCTAGTTTTTAAAGTAGGCAATTCACTTTGGCTTACCGCTCTGCTTGCAACACTCCTGGCTCTCTACAAGTCCCATATATGCGCTCCTGGGGTCCTACTCAGGGCCGAGGTCATTAGGAGTGGGTGTTCTGTCCCCTCCAGAAGGCCTAATGTCCTCACCCGGGCCCAGCCGCGTCGTGCCTTGCTCCAGCGACGCTGCGTTGCGTTCGCTGTTACTGCAGCGCGTTGGCTGACAGCGAACCGCCTTGCACAGTGAGCGCTTGCCCAGCCCGCGGCTCGGTCCGTGCGCTCCGGTCCGGTCCGGCGCGCGCTCGCGGATCCCGCCCACCGGTGCTTGCCCAGGGCCCACGAAGCACACACTTAAGTTCAGATTCTGCAGCGCCGTTTGCAGAACCGACTGACGGGAGGAGAGCCCAGTGGTGATGAACGTGCCGCGCCGGAGCAGAGGCCAGCCGAGGCCGCCCTCGTGCCCTCCTTCCGAGCCTGCCCCTGCCGCGCGTCCTGCGGGGCTCTGCTGAGCCCTGCTGTCCCCTACTTCCTGTACTCTGAATACCCAAGGCGTACGAAACAAATTTGAATTTATGTCCTTATGAGAAACTCCCAAAGTACTGGAATGTAGAATTAGAAATAACCTAAGAAAAAAGGTTTTCTGATGTTTTATTTTTACTTTTTCTTTATTTTAAATAGATTAATTATTAACAAAGAATCATATGTTTATCTAAATAAAATGGTATCTGATGGGAAACACTGGGAAGAGCGTGGCTACGCTGGTGAACACTGATGAATACATATGCATATTTTCATTAAAACGCTTTCGTCTAAAATGACTTTTTCAGGGCCGGCCAAATATCTCAGCGGATTAAAGCGCCTGCAAGCAGGCACGGGGGCCGAGTTCGATCCCCGGGGCCCCCAGGCGCGCTGAGACAGCAATTGAGTCTGGGCGTGGTGGTGTGCCTGTAATCCCAGCTCTTGGGAGGCTGTAAACAGACGGATCACGACGAGTCCGATCTGAAAAAAAGGCCCTTCCCTAAAATACGGGGGGCGGTGGGGCGGGGAGAGACTTTTTCTTTTTTATTTATGCTTTTAGTTCAGGGTCTCACTACACAGCTTGGACTCCTAGTGATCTTCCTGTTTACAGCGCTGGGATTACAGGCGTGCACTAGCACACCGGGTCTCAGTCGCTGTCTCAGCGTGCCCTGGGGATGGGATCACCGTGGCGTGCAGAATCGTACCGCGGTCCCTGAGCTTGCCAAACCAAGCGTTTAGTCTGCTGAGCTATCTCACCGGTCCTTAAAATGACTTCTTACCCTTTTCCTTATTAGGGCCTATATTAGAATTTCTCTTTAAAGAGACAGGCATATCTGGTAATAAATGGGGAACCAGATGTTTGTGGACATGTTCAGAAACCTTTTCTTCCATCTGCAGGGCATAACCAGAACGGACTTGCTGAGGGACAAATCCCCAGCTTCAGAGTTTTTCCTTGTCACAGAACAGCTGCTAATAAGCAAGGACAAGGTCACCTGTGTTAAGCTGAGCCCCAGCGAATACGATACATCACACATAGTAAGGCGTCGCTGATATTTTGTTTTTCCTTATTCCTGTTTTATTAGTGTATGTCTGTAGTACATAATAGATAAATTCATCATGGGAAACATGTACATGCATATCGTACCTTGACCCTTCTACTGTCTCCTGTCTCTCCTGCATCCTCAGATGCCCTACTGATCTCCACAAACTTCTTGTATTCTGTTATATGTCTTCTAGTTTGCTTGTAAATTATTTCTGCATTAAGTTTCTCATAGAGGAGAATCAATGTGATATTTAATTTTCTCCCACTGAGCAGTCATTTTCCAACAAGTGATTCACACTTATCCTTTATTATGGCTGAGCAGTATTCCACTGTGTGTATTTACCACATTTGCTTTATCTCTATTACCTTTTTGATGGGCGTGTATAATGCTATAAGATTTAGCTGCTATAAACATGGGAATGCATTTGTCAGTGTAGTAAGTTGTCTTTCATTCTTCTGAAGGAATCCTGAAAGGGGAATGCCTGCGTTAAATGGACTCTATTTTAGTTTTTTAAGAAATCTCAGTGAGGGGCTGCAGGGATAGCTTGGCAGTCTAAGTGCCTGCCTGGCAAGTGCAAGAGCCTGGATTCAATTCTCGGTACTGCATGCAGCGCAGAAACCTGGGTGCACCGTATGGGCCCCTGAAACAAGGTGCAGTGGCTCATTCCTGTAATTCCAGCACTGCGGAGGCTGAGACAGGAAGATCACTGTGAGTCCAAGCTGTGTAGTGAAACCCTGTACCAAATAAATCTTAGTGCTGGTTTATATGATGGTTTCATGAGTTTATGCTTCTCCCAGCAATTAACAATTGTTCATTTTTCCTACACACCCATCATTTTTTGAGTTTATCAAGTAAGATAAAATTTCAGTGCTGTAATGATTTGCATTTCTCTAATTCCCAAAGATGCCAAGCACATTTTAATGTACCCACTGGCCATTTGTACTACTTCCTTTGAGAAGGGTCTGTTCATTTCAATAGTCCATTTTTTTTTTCTTAAAAGTTCTCACTATACAGCTCAGACTGGCCTCAAATTGTTATGTAGCCCAGACTAGCCTCAAACTCGTGGCAACCCCCTGCGTCAGCTTCCGAAGTGCTGCCATAGCAAGCTTGCGCCACTTTGCCCAGCCTTCAATAGCCCATACTTCTGACAGAGTATTTCTACTTTGGGGGTGTATTGTCTAATTTGTTTATATATTCTAGATAATAGTTATCTGTCTGAAGATTGGGTGGCAAAATTATTTTTCCATTCTGTATGTTGTCTTCTTAGTTTTTTTTCTTTTGCTATGCAGAAGCCTTTTAATTTGATAAAATCCCATTTGCTCATCCCTGATGCTATTAGTTGTTCAGTTGGTATTTTTGATTCATTTTACTTTTATTTTAATGCATGGTGAGAGGCATGGATCTATTTTTATTCTTCTGCACGCAGATAATCATCCTTCCTAGCACCATTTCATAAAAAAAGCTATTTCTTCCCAGCATATGTTTCTGGCCCTTTTGTCAAAGACGAGATGACGAAGAAGCCTGGAGTTGTTTCTGAGTCGTCGTTCTGTCCTATTGATCAATATGTCTGCTTTTATGACAGCACCATGCTGGGGATTTTTATATCACTGGAGTTTTGCAATATAACTTGGAATCTAGGATTGTGATACTTCTTGCTTTGCAGGATTGTTTTTGCTTTGCTGGGTTTCTTCTGGTTACATATAATTTTATGATAGTATTTTATATTTCTGGGAGGAATGATGCTGGTATTTTGATTGGAATTGTGCTAAAATTCTATATAATTTTTAGTAATAGGGCCACCCTGATTATTTTGGTTCTTCTTACAAAGGAACAGGAGATAACATTTCATAATCTGATCTCCTCTTGAATCTCTTTCTTCAGAATTCTCTGTTTAGTTAGAGAGCTCTTCTACTGTCTTGGGTAGGCTAGTTGTTGGGTGTTTAATACTATGAAGTTATTGTGAGCATGAGGTTATTTTTGTGATGTTTGTGTCAGTGGATACCCTTGTCTTTGTCCAGATTTTCAAGAAAACACTTTTAGTTTTCCCTCCTTTAGTATGATTGTTGCCAAGGGGTTTGTCATTAATGGCTTTTATTGGTTTTGAACAATGTCTTAAGCCTATTTTTGTCAGTTTTTAAAAATTTTGAATGGACACTGGATTTTGTCAGAGACTTTTTATTTCTTAACGTGACTGTGTGATTTTTGTCCTTTCTTCTATTTATATGATGTTATGTTTATCGATCTAGGTATGTTGAACCATCTTTACATCTTTGGGGTGAAACCAACTTGTTCATAGACTATGACCTTTTCAATGATTTGTTGCATTCTGTTTGTCACTATCTTTTGCTATTTGCATCTATATTCACTAAGGAGATTATCTGTAGTTTCATATTTTATCATATCTTGTCCTGTTTTAGAACCAGGGCAATACTATATTCCAGGAAAGAATTTAGTGCTGCTACTTTTCTTTCAGTTTCATGGAAAAGTTTGAGGACTGTTGACAATAGGCCTTCCCTGACATTCTGGTGGAATTCTATGGTGAATCCATCCATTTGGGAGCTTTCCTAATTGGGGAGGACAATTACTACTTGAATTTCATTACCCATTATTGGTCTTTGCGGGTATATGTCACTCCATGGTACTTTCACTTAATTTATTAAGCTAATCATTACCAACCCAGAAGACCATGAAGGATGATTGTAATCTATGGCAAATTCAAAATTCATTTGTGCCTGGTGAGGCTGTGTTATTATAAGTGGAATTTTGTCAAACACATTAACATGGTATTCAATACGTGATATAGGAACATTGCTTAGGTAAATGGATTCTGGTACATTTGGATTTTTAATTGACACATAATAATTGGATGTATTTATGGAGCACTGCCTGGCGATTGGATACACATACACAATGTGTGTTGAGTAAATCAGGATAATTAACAACTCAGGCTCCTGAAACAGCTATCACAGTGTTGGGTTAGGAACTTTTGAACTCCTCTCTTCCAATTCTTTGCAAAATATATAATAGTTTCATCAAATTATAGTCACCCTATTGTGCTTTAGAACACTGGGAATTATTCCTCCTAGTAAATACACTTTTGTATCCACTGTCTGTCCTCCCTCCTTCTTACTCTCCCTGTCTTCCATTTATTGGTTGCTATTTTATCTTTTACTTTAATGAAATAAACATTTTTAAACTTTTCCATAATATATATATATATATATATATATATATATATATATATATATGGATGACTAGTTTGGTTTTCATTTTGTGTGTGTGTGTTTCAGGACAGGGTCTCACTAGGTAGTCCAGGCTGGCCTTGAACTGTTGGCAATCCTCCTGCTTCAGCCTCCATACCAAGGGTCAAACTCAGGGCCTTGTGCTTGCCAGGTAGGTCGTAAAGTTATGAACTATATCCCTGGCCCCTGTGGTGGGAGAACTAGATCATATTTAATGAGTTATTTTGTATCCTATGAGTGAGGGCTTTCTGAAGTGGCTTATATTCACATGCTGCAGGGAGAGGAAAACTGCGACGTTGACCCAGATCTGTGCTGTAGTCACCTTTGTCCTGTTATTGTCTAGCTTGGGTCATCATGACACTGCACAGAACATCGTGCTGTTGTACTGTACTCACTATATCATCTAATCAGACCAGTTGAGCAAGAAGCTGTAAGCACATTAGAAGCATTTTGAAAATCATGTATTCCATAGATGGCAGATGAAACTTACCCAGAGTCAGGGGACCACCATAGCAGTAGCCTGTGCTGTGTTCGCGGGTATTTTCTATAAAGTAAAACATGTGGCTATGTTTTATGCACTTCTCACCACCATGAAGAAAGTAAACTTGTAGGCCTCCTTGGACACTGGAGTAGCAGATTCTAGACCTGGAAACACTTCTCGAATACATCCACTGAGTTACACTGACTAAGTCTGAAGGAATTCAGATAGGATCTCTGTAAGAGTTCTATGGGCTGTGGCTCAAGCAGCCTTTATGCTCAAGCCACTCAACTCAGAAGAGCCTGTGGTACTAGATGGATCTGTGATAGGTGAGGTTTTATGCACAGTCTGTGGCCAGCCTTTATAGGGGGATAATAGCTTCTTATATTCTGGTATTCTGAAGCAAGACCTTACAAGGCACACAACTGTTATATACCAATTAAAAAAGAGCTTCCAGTATGCTACTTGACTCTAGAAAAGACACGGCGCTTAATCATGGGGCACTGGATATTGTGCAACTACAATACTTACTACAGGCTGACTCTTGTCAGACTCAACACATCGCAAGACCGAGTGAAGGCTGGCCAGATAGCTCAGCAGACTAAAGCACCTGCTTAGGAAGCAGCAGGGTCCAGGCTTCGCTCCCCAGTGTGCTGTGCCAGCCCCACCCCAGGGGCGTGCTGAGTAGGTGATTGAGACTGGGTGTAGTGGCACATGCCTATAATCCCAGCTCCTGGAAGGCTGAAAACAGGAGGATCTCTATGAGACTGATCTACATAGTGAGATGCTGTACACCCCATAGACCCTGTCTTAAATTAATTGAAAAAAAAAGACTGAGTGACATGGTCAGCATTCCCTTTTAGGAATAAAGTTGTACACTGAACATAGTGGTTAATTTTATGTGTGAACTTGACTGGAATAAATGATGCTCCAGTATCCATTGAGAACATTTCTAGGTATATTTGGAATGGGATTCCATAAGGGGGGGGGAACATTGGAATTGGCAAACTAAGTAAAGAAGGATGCTTTTATTAATGTAGGCAGATGTTACCCGGCTTATTGAGGGCTTGAATGCAACAAAAATAGTGTAGAAAGGGTGAACTTTCTCTCTGTACTTCAGCCAGGATGTACATCCTGTCCTGCCTGTGGTCCTAGGAACTCCTTGTTCTCCAAGCTTCAGACTCTGGTCACGTCTTTCTCCTGAATTACATGACTACTTCTCATGATTCTCCATCTCACAGGTGAATGACCATGGTACTTGTTGGCCTACATACTGTAGGAAACACCTCCCACAATAAATCTGCTTTATGGATCTATTGATGTATTATCTCTCAATCTATCTATCAGCCACCCCCTGCAGGTTCAATGTCCCTGGAGAATGCTGACTCATGCATTCAGAATCCCAGATTCCTAAACATCTGGCACCATTACAGTTTTACTTATAGTCATGATTGCTGGAAGACTTCTTATGATCAACTGATAGTGGAGAAAAAGACCAGCTTGCTTCATAGACAAGTGAGTTCAGTGTTTACTTACAAGTAAAAAATAACTACTTTTCCTCTAGAATCCAAATCAGAAACAAACATGAAAGACTGGTTTTCAGTGTAGATCCCCTCAGTGAGCAGAGTTTTAAAAAATACATCAGACAACCCATTTTAAGTGCAAAGAGTTGTTTAAAACTAGGATGTGTGTTAAAGCACAGGCCGCAGTGAATAGCTCGGTCTTTTGGGCAGTGGCCCAGAAGAAAATGGCAGGAGACATTGAGGCCTGAGAAGGAGGTATAGACATGCAGGCCTGCAGGGGTAAGGGTGTGTTTGATGCATCCTCTTTCATCAGAGTTAATCCACATTGGAAGAGACAGACACTAAATAACAAAGAGAAAAAACCCTCAATCTGTAGATGCCAACCATCCCCTGGCACCGGCCAGCGCAGCCCTGACACAAAGGACACCTAAACAGAGCAGCCGTGGGGAGGTGCAAAGAAGCCGTGCCTGGGCTCAGCAGCATGGCTCCACACAGCAAGGCGGATCTGGTGCTGCCACACTGAGTCTTGGCAGAATGGACCAGCCATGAGCCACCTAGTCTGCCTTCCCCTAAGAGCAGTCAGACACTTGGTAACAAAGTGATTTGTTGAGTCCCTTGACCCTTGGAAAAGACAGTGATTTTTGTTGGGTCAGGCATGGAATCAACAATGCTATGTTACAGATCCTTTCTTATCACCTGGAGTCCACAGCTACATATGTGGGGCTTTGGCTTGTCTAGCTTCGTGGAGACTGCTCTTAGGAGAGCCACACACTCAACTTAATACTCCTACTTCAGAAGACTTAAGAAGTTTTGAAGCAACGTTACTACATTTGCATTTCTCTTGGGGCCAACAGACTTTGTAGCTAGTCTTGCTGTAACTTGGTGCGATTCCTGTATGTGCAGTCTTATAACGTCATAATACATTAAGGTGATGTCACCCGTATACATCAAAAGAGAGCAAATGACTCACTTTCCAGCAAATGAAGTAATAGCCAGTGTTGCTATTACATACTGCCACATACTGAGGCCAGGTAGTTTGACAGAACAAGGGGAGCTCTCCCAGTTCATAGTGGTGCTATACATCACAGCAGATTAAGCCACTGATGTTTACAACCTAATATGTTGCCAAAAGGTAGGGTCCAGTTGGAGGAAGCAGGTCACTGGAGGCATGCAGTCAGAGGGCAAGTCTCTTGCGAATGCTCTTTCAGAGCAGTGCTTCAAAAATGGCATGCAGCCATCAGCTTTCCTGTACCCTTCCCTTCCCCCAGGATGCTCTTCTTTACCTCAAACCTACAGCAGCAGAATGAAAGGACCTTGGATTTTAACCTCTGAAGCTGTTTGCCAAATAATCCATTTGCTCCTTTGAATTGTGTATGTCAGGCATTTTGTCCCCATGATATGGCTTATGATTTGTGTTCAGGCATCCACACAAAGCCTCATATGATCATGGGGGTGGGAATTTTTTGGAGGCTGTTTAATTTAGAGTGTGGGATTGATTTATGGTCCAATACTGGGATTAAGAGTATGAGTGCTAGGGCTGGTGAGATGGCTCAGTGGTCTAAAGCACCTACTTACAACAAGCTTAGCAAAGCACAGGGACCGCGGTTAAATCCTCCAGCACCACATGCCAGCCAGCTCCGCCCCCTGGTGGGCTGAGCTGGCCAAACACACACACACACACACACACACACAAATAAATAAATACAATTTTAAAAAATTAATTAAAAAAAGAGTATGAATGCTGTACCCACCATAGGGTAGGTAGCTTATATACAATATAAAGATATAATGGACAGAAAGAGAGTCTCTCTCTCTCTCTCTCTCTGTCTCTCTCTTTGTGTCTCTATCTCTGTGTCTCTGTC
>NW_004524642.1:11069287-11074853 GCF_000260255.1 Octodon degus
TCTCTCTGTCTCTCTGTCTCTCTGTCTCTCTCTCTCTCTCTCTCTGTGTTTCTGTCTCTGTCTGTCTGTCTCTCTTTCTCTCTCTACCTCTCTGTCTCTTGCCATTATTGTTTTTGTTATCATCTGCCTCCATGAGTTGGGGCCCCTCTGTTATGTGCCACCCTGCTTTGAAACCATATGATTATAGACTTAAATATCTACAACCTAAGCTAAATAAAGCTCTTCTCCCTTAACTTTGGACATTGGGTATTTTGTCTCAGCAATGAGAAAAGGAAGACTCCCACCAACTGGACTGCTGACCAGCACAGAATTCCTGTCCTAAGAATAGCTGAAGTCCTGTCTACATGGGCAGGGATTTTCAAGACACAACTGTATCCACAATAAAGAGAATATTCAGTTCTGAAAACAAGAGACATAACTAACAGTGGCCCCACTTCCCTTTGCTCCCAGCAACTTGCTTGAGGGAGTGTGTGATTTCCCACTTAGCGAAGTTAGAAACCTCTGCAAACCCTGCAGGTCTAGAAATCTTAATTATCCAAAATGAAATGCTTCTGCCACAGGTCATGGTAACAGCTCCATTTCAATTTTAAGCTGTTGGCTATCTGATCATTTCAAGCTTCTTCTTTTTTTTCCTTTTTTTTTGGAAAGGGTATGCAGGGTGTTCAGGGTCTCACTACTAGATTGGACTCATAGTGATCCACCTGTTTACAGCACCCCAAGAGCTGGGATTAGGAGCACACTATCATGCCCAGTCTCAATTGCTGTCTCAGTGCACTCGAGGGGTGGGACTCGCATGGCAGGCCTGGGGAACGGCCCCTGGCCCCTGAGCCCGCTTGCAGGCGCTTTAATTCTCTGAGCTATTTGGCCGGCCCTTCAAACTGCAGGGAGGTGATGGGAAGGTGGGTAAAATGTTCTAAAATGTGTTCTGCACATGTACCAACTTATCAGGATTAATGTAATCCTTATATGCTGGAAATGTGTATTAACTAAAATTTAAAAATAAAAAAATAAATATATCGAAGAAAGAAGAAAAAGAAGAAACTGAGCTGGCAGAACTGACTTTGGCTCAGAAATTGAACTGCTATTCTGAGAACTGCTATTATTTAACAAAAGAAGGAAAGAGTAGATACAAGTGTGATTGTTAAAAATGTGTGCTGTTTGCATTTTAAAACAATAATTACAATAAAAGGCATGCTGGCCTCCATCACTCTCAAGTCCCTTTCCCTTCCTTCCAGTGCGCTTTCCCGTTGTTCTTGCTACTTTATGAGGCAGTCTGGGAAGTGTGCTCTTCTGTGAGCTGTGCTATTGGGGCCATCTTGATCTCCTAAAATGACTCAAAATTTTTACCTTTCCTGGTCACTTTGACTTGGAAGAGACCCAGAAGTTGTCTGGTGAGCGATGCAGCTAAGAAAGTAGACAAAGACACACCTTGGTGTTTTTATGAGCTTTCCTTTCCACTGGGTGGAACTTGGCAGGAAAATTCACTGTAGTCTTGGTCACACCTCATAAATACTCAAAAGAAAACTTTCAGAACTGCTTTAGAAAATGGCCCCCAAAAACCATGGGATAAGTGAATTTGCCTGTCTCTTTGCTGCGACTTTGTCAAGTTTGACAGGAAGTAAACAAGTGTGGCAGCAGTGGATAGAGGAGGATGCGCTGCGAGGGGCTCAGGGCCCGGGGATGAGCGCGGGGGCTTCCCTCCTATAAGTCAGGTCTTCCTGCGAAAGTCCTACTAAAGAATTACAAGAATATTAAATTGTTAATAATGGAAGGAGCTCATTAACAACAAGTGTCGCTCTGAGAAGAGTTGTACTGACGAGAGTGTAGTTTATCCGCTAACTTTCCTCATGTAAGTCTTGTCAGGAATGAATATCAACCAGAGTCCTGGAAGGGGTTTTTACAGACATGGACAACTTTTGAAATAATGCAAAGCGATATTCATGTGAGCTGCGCTCATGTATCTAGCACGGAGACTAGCATGTAAATACTACCCAATAAACTTCTCCTGAATTAATCCATTTTAGCTTAAAAGAACTGAGAAGTTGAAGATACTATGGATACATGTCCCATTGGTAAACAAGCAACTTAGAAACAAACATGCAGTTCTGTCATAGCGCTGCAGTCTGCGTCTGTCAAGTGACTGGCAATGACCTGGCGTTAAAGATACCGACGTTAATAAGGTGTCCTCCCCACCAGGGACCACAGTGAACACCTGCTAAGGTCAGGAAGGGAGACCAGCTGTCTTCCCAAACATATCCTGACCTAAAATCTGTGGGCTGATGGGGAGTATTTTGCTTCAGTGTTTGTTGCCTTGTTCTTCAGTTTCCGAAATAATTTTCTATCCATTCAGTTCTAGCTGATATCATAAGAGCAAAAAGATCTGAAGTTCGGCTGCACAGCAGGGTGTGCATATGTATTAATTATGTACTCCATATTTGAAAAATCTAGAAGAAATATTTTTGAAGTTTTCATCATAAAGAAATGATAAATGGGAGCCAAGGAAATGTCTCAGTAGAATAAGCACTTGCCTGGCAAGTGCAAGGGCCTGAGTTCAATCCCTTGTTCTGAAAAAAAAAAAAAAAAGAAAGAAATGGTAAATGTTTTAGTACATAGATTTGCTTTTACCAGATTTGAATGTTACACAATGTATACATGTGTCCTTATGTGCTTATGTAATATTTTATTTATTCATTTTTTCGTTTGTTTGTTTGTTTTTGGTGGTGCCAGGGATCCAACTCAGGACCTTGCGCTTGCCAGGCAAGCACTGACTTCACTGAGCTATCTCCCTGGCCCGTGTAACATTTTGTAAAGCTGATTCTGTGTATGAACCAGATTCATAGTGTATTAACTTACCTTTCTCATTCTCGTACATTTGCCTCTGTAGTCTAGCGGACGCTGTTCAGACTCAGGGCACACGATTATCCCTAAATATGTAAATATGGACAGATTAAAATGGAGGCATTAGGAAGCACTATCTAATCCAGGTAGACTAAAGTCTTGAGAAATGTCCCTGAAGGTAAAAGAAAAGGCTTTCTAAATTTTCTATTGGCTCATGCTCCTTGAATTCAATGTGTTTCTTCCATTTTGAATGTAGGATAAAAGATCCTCTTGCTACCGCACTTACTTTTCCCTCCTCTCGTTTTGACCAACTCCTTTGCCTACAGTCACACTGCACCCCTGCATTGTTCTGGCTGCTCACAGACCACGACTGTTATGAAGAACTATGTATTGTGGTAAAGCTTGAATTGATCTCTGTCTTCTCAGCTACACATTTAAAATTCCTTCCAGTTATTTCTCCAGATGTGCTCATACTCTAGAAGGTGTAAAAATGATCATTGTTGATTTTGTGAAGAATAACCTGCTATCGTGGCCCAAGGTTAGGCATCCTCTCATATGTGATTTGGAATTTGCAAATTGATATTTACATATCAGCATGATGAGGAAACACTATCTAGTGTAGGGCAGAGATCACGCGAGCATTCTGCACAGTGCAGACTGATAAGAATCAAATGACGACATCTAAATGAAAATAGCATTTGCTCACATCTCCAATCTGTAGAGATAGGTACTTTTTGTTCTTGCAGATGCTGGGTTGACTCATAATTATGAACTTTGACATTTGGCTGACTGACTGAAAATACATTGTGCATGCCAGATGAGCTCGTAGGTAGGTTTGAAATTTAACTGTCTCGTGTCATAGTGTATGACTAAGAAAGATTCTTTTTAAAAGAGGTTTGTATACCTACTATCTCCTGGTGATAATAGCACATTAACAACTAGCTGCTAGGGAATCAGCTGAGCCCCCAGATGCTTTTGCAGAGGGGAGAAGGCTAATAATGAAATAAATAGAAAACACAATTCATGTATCATTAAAAGGGAACCAGCATGTTATATATTTAAATAACAAATGTCTTTAGTAAGGGCTTGAAGTAATGAAAATGTTTAGACTCCTCTGGTAATTTAGATATTGGGAAAGAGCTAAAGCAGGAAATGTTTAATTATTAATTAGACATCTGAGCAGCATAGAAAGAGGCCAGTGGGCTTTGGGTCAGATCGAAAGGCTTTGGAGAAGAGCCAAGGTTATAATTCAGAAGCACTGGGGCCGGGGAGATGGCTCAGTAGAATAAGTGCTTCCTTGGCAAGTGCATGGGTCTGAGTTCAATCCCTGGTTCTGAAAAAAAAAAAAGAAAGAAAAAAAATCAGCAGCATAAGCGTCTACCTAGTAAATGTGAGGTCATGAGTTCAATCCCATTGTTTTAAGTATGAAAAATACTTAAACATTGAACTACAATCCAATATCGGATATGGGACTATACAATATATTGGACTATAAATATTGAACTATAGTCAGGAAAACCACTCTATTTTGCTTCTCAGGTACAGCTAAAACAAAAGCTGAGATTGGTTCTCAGCCTATAGGAAGTAATGCTATAATCACTGCAGTTTTCCATATTAAAAATGGTTTTCAATTTACTTTTCACTTCCCTCAGCCTTGTAACATGAACAGCCATATTTAACTAGTAAAATAATTTATAACTTCATTTAGCATAATAAGCATAAAAAGGAGGCCATACTTCCAGGAGTCAATGACTCCCCAAAAAGTCACATTCTCAGGCATGCTGTCTCCAGTAGGTGATGGTGAGTGTCAGTCTCCTCACTGGTCTCCGGGCAGTGTCCATTCTGTTAAACAGAGACAAGCAACATATAGTCTCTTTGCTCACTAAAGACAATAGTCAGTTTTCCTTAATGTGTCTTTATGAAAGGAATAGGGTGTATTTGAAGACTTTTGAAAGCTGTTGTGATTCAAAGATGACTAATTTGACATTTAAAAAATCTTTAGTGGTAAATATCATCCAATACAGCATGAACTTGCCAAATCTTTGAGAATATCAAACTTTTTTTTTTTTTTTGGTTTAACAAAATAACACTTAAAAATAGAGACTATACCTTAAATTTTGAAATGAAAATGATTAATCCAAATGTTGAAGATGATAATTATAAGTATGATATGTGAATATCCATGAACAAAATGTAAAATGATAAAATCTTCACAATACGTTTACTGGTCCTCATCCCCAAGTATCTCGTTATTGTTAATGGAAAATTGAAGTAACCAGATTTTTGGGGATAAAAATGTAATTACAGTATATTAAGACAACAAACACTGTTTGAAATTCAGTTTAGGTATTTTCCATAATGGGAGACAGATTTCTATATTTTGTAATAAAACAAAACATAATTCAAAAATATTGTAATATTGAAATATTTTCTAGAGAATGGGTCTTGAATATTTATTAAGCAGTGCTAATATTTTAAAATTCCAAAAAGTAATCATTTCTCCAAATTAAATATGAAACTAGAGTAGTAAAAATCTCTAACAGTTGATATTTCGTTTATACTTACATAGGAACTCCAGGTGTCGGTAGGCACGTGCTTGTACGCCCACATTGCCATGTTGTGTGGCGACAGACAATCTTCCATACTTCTTGGGAGGATTTTCTGTACCTCTTACTAGACTTTTCCCTTCTTATTTCCTTTTCTGTTATCTTTAACTTGTTTTTTTTTT
>NW_004524642.1:11075103-11095926 GCF_000260255.1 Octodon degus
TTGCTGGCTGTGAAATATTGAGGAAGAAGGGAAACATCAATCCCCAAAAGAGTTACTTTTCTCAATGCGCTGAAAGTCAATTCAACAAGTATTTATTGAGCTATACCCATGCCCTTGGGAATGTTGGTGATATAAAATTGAGAATTTTCCTCAAAGGTAACACTTGATTCATTTTGATTTAAAACTAGCAGACTAGAGAGCCTTCTCAAGGTTCTTGTTGCACTTCATATATAAATATTTTCCTGCAGTTTGATTGTATGCCTATATCAATATGAGAGTCTTAGAACTCTGGTTTATTTTAAGAACACTGTGTTAAAAAATTAAACTTTAAAATGGTAGCAATTAACAGGTTATATGTAGAAACTCACTTGACTCATTTTATATAGGAAAATTTTTATTTTGAACAAAGGTAGATATTTCTATTTTTCTGGGTTTGCATGGATGAATAGTTGATCATTTTTGTTTTTATTGGTAGCTTAAAACATTATTGTTACCTTGTTACTTCTATTATTACCTTATTTTACTGTCAGATATTCTGTAAGGTTAACATTGTAGTAATAAGAGACTATTTAATTTACCTATTCATTCAACAAATATTTAGCAAGTACTTTTACTTTTCCAAGCATTTATTTTTTTCCTGTATTTTATGGAAGGGTCTACAGGGTGTTCAGGGTCTCTCACTACTAGATCAGACTCATAGTGATCTGCCTGTTTACAGCCTCCCAGGAGCTGGGATTACAGGCACGCACCACCACACCCAGTCTCCATGCTGTCTCAGTGAGCCCCGGGGGTGGGGCCAGCACAGCAGACCTGAGGATGGAACCCCTAGTCCCTGCACTGGCTTGCAGGCACTTCAATCCACTGAGATATTTGGCTGGCCCTGCAAGCATAGTAGTGCATGCAGAAGTTGTGTTTTCTTTTCAAGGATTTTTAATGGACTGAGGTCATGGGAAGAAAAATTCAAGAGGGAAGCAGATAAAGGATACACAGGTGTTTAAGAATTTAGAAAAGGATGATTCATCCCTGTTGAAAAGTAAAGTTAGCTAGGAGCATTTAGGCACCCAGTGAAGGTCCCTGTACTGAGTGTTAACCACTTGGAGGGGCCATGAGGGGCTGCTGCTGGGTAGGAAACTACAGGGCCATGAGGACCATGTTTAGGACAGAACGACTTCCACCTTCTGTCCCTCTCCATTCGTTCCAATGGCGAATCTTTGTTGTTCCTTACATTTCATAAGGGCAGAGAAACACATCAGGGTAAGCAATGAAGAGCAAGCCTGTTCTCAGAGCCACAGTGCCCGGTTAGTGTTAGCATTTCATCTCCTACTTGTACAACCCAAGTTCAGTTTTTCACCTCTCTCTCAGACTTAGGTCTCCACTATATGATGGGAATAATATGGTACAAAACTCGTATTCCCTAGAGCATCTGTGAGAATAAAATTAATTTTGTACATTTTAAGATGTGGCAAGCACCTTATAAATGATAACTTACTTATTTCATGCAGGTAGGAGAAGTGTGGCAAGAGGAGGGCAATTAGAAGGAAACAAGGAACTTGTTAATTTTGTGCCATTAAAAATCAGATTCCAGGCTTAACATAAGGAATAACAGCTTGAAAATTGTGAAATGTAAGGTATAACACAAGATAGATCTTCTATCTTCAAGGTTAATTTTTCCTTAAAATTCAGAGACTAATACTCAGAGAATAAATAAAGGAGGCATTGCCTCAAATGTTGGCATATTCTTAGTTATAAGACATGTAAATGTGCACTTACGAACATTGCTGAACTGTTTTAACTCTACAAATATGCAATATTGAAGATGTTAATGCTTGTTATCCTTCTAGTCTCTAAACATCTGGGTAGTCGGTAAGTCAGCAAGTGCTGTAAAGGTTAGAGACATATGTGAATTATTGAAAACTGGCTGAATATTCTATTCTGGAATAGATGAATGGAGCTTATTTATGACAACTGAGTCATTGGCTTATTTTGATTTACATAATTAGAAATTTCAGTCGTATCCTTGAAATTTGCAAACACAACTTTTATTTCAATGCTTTAACATTTACATCTGAATGCCACTTAAGAATATTTTTGGGTTCATCAAAGGATACCTATGAGAGGGAATCCTTGTGTTTTGCATATAAGGTCTGTATAATAAAAAGAGTAGCAAAATTAACAATGGTAGGGGTAGGGGAGATGGTTCAGTGGAATAGGCGCTTCCCTGGCTAGCGCAAGAGCCTGAGTTCAATCCGCAGTTCCGGAAAAAAAAAAAAAATTAACAACGGTGGCCAGGACACCCAAACTACTTCCTGTAGCTGATGGGCACTAATGCGCTCCACCCTTTTCAGAGAGTGTAACTCGGAGTTCTCCCAAAGAATTACCAAATGCAAGAATGGAAGAATTAAAACAGAAAGAAAAAGTAGAGTTTGATCTGTCTAAGTAGTATTCATCCAATTATAAGGTTTTGAAGATTCTAAATGTACTACATTGGTGCAGGTTTCCTTTCTGCCTATTGACAACTGCAAGAAAGCAAGTTTTAGCCAAATCAATGTGTTTGTATCTCCAACTTATCAATAGTAATAGTATTGCAATATTCAGATATTAAATTTATGGTTTCACATCTTTGTACTTACACACTGAATGGAAATCACAGTAATCTATTGTTGTGACTAAATGGCTCTTGTTATCTACCAACAGATGAAAGTGAAAATTCTCAGGGAAGAGAGTAGAGGAAACTCTCAAGAAAATACAGCTGCTGTTTGTAAAACTTACTAGTTTTAATAAAGGATTCATGCTCTCTTTCCTTGTGGTCTTCCTTGACATCTGCCCCCAACCCACTGTGTGATGTGTCTGAAGAAAGGACAGAAACATCTGGAATATGAAATGATGCTCTGTGAATTTGTCATGGGTGACACTGACATGTATCTATGCTCAGTCACAAGTAATTAATTTTGGTTGCTATCATTCAGCGCTTGTGATGAGTAACTTTATGCACATGAGGTCCCTGTGACTGACCAGGAGCAGTTTCTCCCTAATCATGATGTCAGAATGGCCGCTCACTGAGCATACAGCCAGTGGGATGTGACAGCAAGCAGGCCACCGTGTGGAATTTCCTATTGCATGCCACCTTCTTGCCCTCTTCTTCAGAAGGCCACTGCTACTCAGTCAGTCAGTTTACAGACATGCTTACAAAAGAGAAGAACCGCTGATACTTACTCCTCAAGGATATCCTAAAACAATCTTCTGAAATCATGAAAGAAAAGCCCTGGGCTAGAAAGTGGGGCAGTTTCAATCTCCAACTGTTCAAACCTAGAAGTACATAGCTTCCCTTTCTCTTATTTTTCTCTCTCCCACTAAATCTGAAAAGCACTCCCACTTGCTCTGCTGGTGGAAGTCATACCTGACTAATAAAAACGAAATGCGCTTCTCAATTTATCTAGGCCCGATTATGTTGCAAGGCGGCTGAAGGTGAATGTTCTTCCTGCATCCTGGGCCTTTGGAGCCCCTGCAATCCAGAGGGGCCAGCATTCAAAGGGCACTGTGAAGCTCAGTTTACAGAAATAGCCTGAAAATTGCTGCCAAGTGACCCAGCAGACAATGGCGATGAGCATCCAGCCACAGACCAGGTTGCTCTGTTTGAGAGAAAAAAAGTTGTGCCACATCAGGCTGTGATGCTTGCAGGTCTGTGGTCCCCACACACAGAAAGAATGTTCTAGGCATAGCACCTGTTTTGATGAACCGGGTGCCAGTCTGTGAACTTTAAACATCTGTATATACAAAATAGTTAGGATAGATATAGAGCCACTTTCTCTTAATTCAATGAGAAGAATGAGTTGTACTAATAGTGATTGGACAGGATATCCTGTCTGCATCTTGTGCTATGAATGTCGACCACAAAGACAACAATATGCAATGTATTAATTGTGATAACTGTCCTGCCAATCTGTTTTGAAACTGTCTCTTGCAATTTTTTTCTGAATAAAATTAATTTAAAAAAACCCAAATCATAAACATTTTCTCCCTTCAAATTGTTTCAATCCATACTAGAAAAGTTCTCTCTAAAATATACAGTCTGGCAATATCTATAGTATCATTAATTTATAATTGATACTTATTAATAAGTACCCTGGCTAGATTTCCTGGAATCCAATCCTAATACTCTTCCTCCTGTGATATACATCATCTTGCTGAACTTATCCTCAAGCTCCTGGTTTCCACACTAAGTTGTCCACATCAGGGATGCTCAGAGGAGCTGAATGTCATCTTAAACCAACACCTCTGGCCATGGGTCTTATCCCTTTACCCCAAATAAGAGAAGTCTGTCTTTTATATCCCCAGGAACTGTTTCAAAGCTTTTTAGGATGATCTTCAGTCACATAGGTCAACTATTATTTGAACTTCCTCAATTAGTGACTTCCTGCAAGGTCTTGTTTTGGAAGTGACTTTTAGCCATTTTGACAGAATTTAACTTTGATATTGAAGCCAGTTTGGCTTCCTCCTGCTTTCTTGGCTACCAGGCACTTGAACTTTCACTCACATTTTTCTGCTAAGCTTCTGCTGACGGGCCTCTCTAGATACCATTCATAGGCCAACTGAAATATAACCTCACTCTAGGTCAAATGCCTTTAAGCTGAAAACTATTTCCAAGAAGGATGAAAATCTCACATATTTCAAATCTTTCTGTTTGGCAGTGTTGAGATAAGAGCAATAACAGAGTTTTGCTTTTATTTTTTGTCTGTTTTTAATGAAAATCAGAGGAAGAATAGTTGTGATATATATTAATTTTTATGGCTATAAATATATTTAGCATACAATGAAAAATAAGGAGATAAATTGAGAAAATTTATGGGTGAAATAACAGGTTAAGAGACTGCAAGTGTTTCAATAAAAATAATACGATTTTGATTTCAGGATTTTAGTCAAAATTATAAACATGAACTCTTGTTGATTTAGCAACTATGTACCATGATGTGTCCTAATGACTAAGTTTATCCCTAACCAGTTTCCAAAAGAAAGGTCACTAAGTATTTCACCCTTATCATATTTTCCAAGGTTAACATTAGCACCTTCTCTTTTCTAATTTGCATGACAATCGAAATCTGTTTGAAATTGCGTTTACCTTCCATGGATGAAGCGGGAAAGGAGTGGTGAGGCCTTTTCCCTTCAGAGTTGGTCTGTTTGGCTAAAAACCATCTTAAAAGTAGAGAGATATTTTCTTCAGTAATAACTCTGACATTTTTACTGTATTTAAGCAGTTTCTTGGGACATAAGACTCAGGCATTTTTACTACATATAGATAATTTCTTAGAATATAAGACCCAGGCATTTTTACTGTGAGTAAAAAGACAAGATGAATGGCCACAGTGAAGGTGCTGGTGTAATGTGACTTGTAACCTCTCCTGGAGTCCCTGCAAAAATACCCCAGTTCTGAAGCTGCGAGCTGGATGAAGATTCTGGAAGAATCTCGATATATCTGAGGCACTGGCAACCACTGCAGACAGATAAAGTTAGGCTGGCTTTGGTGGAGGGGGGAAATCTTAAGGAGGGTGGTACCCAGAGAAGTGGAAGATGAGCCACATCAGTATTTTTACAATTTTACTTTAGGTAAGTTCTCTACAGACTTAACTGCACTGTTTTGCTTCTTAAGCACTGACTTTCAAAAGAGCACAATATTTACAAGTGTTGAAAAGTTTGCTTTCTATTTTGAAGTCCTGAATATATTAGCTCACAGGGAGAAATGACCTGTACAAGTGAGAAGTCTAAAACCATTCAGGTTGAGTAATATATCCATTAATTAAAATGCATTATTAATATTTGTAGTTTGAGATCTTCTTTAACAAATAACTCAGATATCAGAATTATGTGTCACTTTTTTTTGAAAAAAGAAACATGTCCAACTTGAAACATATCAGATGAATTACAACTGGAAGCAAGTGTACTTTAAATTATTTTAAACTGTAATCTTTTACTTTTGATTGCTGATTTTCTTGTTGCTATTTAATTTTCTCATGCAATTATTAATAAAACATACATTTCCTACTTCTAGGTGTTTTCTGCATATACATTTGTCAACAGCTAAGAAAAAGATATATTATTTTATTTTTTAATTGAAAATCTTAGTTCCTTTCTTACTCCTGGGATGAAATACCAGATGCTCAGGACTCAAATGAAGAGAGGTTTATTTTGGCTCAGTTTGCAGAAGTTTCAGTCCTTAGTCAGTTGGCTCCAAGGCATGGCCATATAGCAAGGGAGATGGTAGGAGAGAAACACTTCATGGCATGGTGGTCATAGCAGAGAGAGATCAACCCCCTCACCCAGGATTCCTCAAGGCTTTGGGGGAATGTCGAGATTTATAGAAACTATAACAAAGTGTTAAACGTTTTACTTTGTCTTTACTTAAAACTGCACTATTTGAGGCCGGGGAGATGGCTTAGTGGAAGAAGCACTTCCCTGGAAAGCACAAGGGCCTGAGTTCAACCCCCAGTTCTGCCAAAAAACAAAACCAACCAACCAGCCAAACAAACAAACAAAAAAATCTATACTGTTTATCCTCAAATCTCTGCATTAGTTTGGAAAACATTCATATCAATTCTTTCCCGGGGCTGGGACTAACTTCCTAGACTTCCTTATTCTGGAACTGCATGTTCTGAATCCTATTTTTTGGGCAATACTAATATTGCTCAACTCATTGATGAAGAAAACTTAGCAAATTAATGAAAGTGAATATGGTCACAATATTACTTTTTGGGAAGGTGAATTAGTACCTTTGGAAGCTAAAACAGGGCTAAAAATGGAACACTCTGGACAAGCTAGGACTTTTTACTTTTCATCTGTCTAGTGCAAGTGCTAAAACTCCTATTTCATTATTCTGCATTGGCTGGGATGCTACTGTAGTCAGTGAAGACTGGAGCCATATCACCAAGATAGCAGTAACCTTTTAGTGAGTGTAAAATTGAAGGTAGAATGGTGTGTGCAACTTCAGGGAGAGAATATGCAGCATGTTAAAACCTTGCCACCAGGCCAGTTGGGAGTGGTAAGGTGCAGCTGTGTGGCCTGGGCTCTCCTATAACCTGGAGGAGCCCTCTAGCTTTGAAAGGAAAGGGAGACCTGAAGCCATCATAGCCTTGATTTCAGGATGACTGCATGCACTGCACTTTCTTGTCTGCCTCCCTCCCTGGTAATCTTTCCTATTTTCATTTGGTTAAGGCAACATAAGCATTCACTGCATTCCTTCCAGAGAACATGCAAGAAGGCATCTGCACCTGAGTTTAGTCAGATAATAAGTATTACTTTAAGCACTAAATTGAAAATTATTAAATATACGAATGTACTTTACCCTAAATGTTTAAAGAATATTAACTACAGCCTTAGGAAGTATTCAGTGTGCGCTTAATTAGTGCCTGCCTTTGCTAAATGGGTATTCTGCACCCATTACATGAATAGGGCCGAGTATTCTGTGGAGGCAAAGAGTTTAGAAACAAGGGAACTTTCGCCTCCAGTCATTTACTATCCACCTGAGAATATGCAGTGACAAATCACTCAACAGGACAGTGATATATAGGGCCTGTCATGAGATGGAAAAGATGAGGTTTTTGTTTCATTTTGGCCACTTTGTATATATTTAACAAGGACCCCTTCTATCACAGGCTTTAAAAAGAACTATTTCTTGGATTAGTGCCTTTATTGTATGTCATTCATGGAATGTTTAATTACAAATACATAGTTATATTAGGAAATAAAAAATAATGTTTCTATTTTGGGCTACTCATCTAAGTAATATGTTGTAACCTTACCTCTTTGATTCTATTTATCATGAGAAGATATAATTTAACAGTTGTTACTGTCAGGTATTTCTCTTCTTTAATGAAACAAAAAGAGTGTCTTTCAGAGTTAGAAGCTCTTAATCATTTCAGGCTATTTGAAAATAGATTTTTAAAAGGATGTACCTAGAGGATCTGGTTTAGTAGGGTTGCACATGAGATAGAAAGCATTCTTTGCCACAAATATCCCTATTAATAGTGTAGCTGTTCTTTCTTTTACTTTTAAAAGAGAAGACTCACAGAGTACTATTTGAAGTTTATATAGGCAGACATCACTATTGTTAGGATTACTTTATCGGCTTAAGTTTTTCAGATACAAATGTAATAGTGATACTGTTTTGTCATTTCTATTAAATCTTTCAAGAAAAGGTGATTATTCCCATTTACCAAATTAAGGTAAAAATTGATGTAAATAAATAAAAATAATGTAAACATTCCCCTACAAAGAAATGTGACTGAAGGAGTCTCTTTACATCTTTACTTTCTTTAATGCTCTGAGAAAAATTTCAAAAATGTGGAAGTATTTCTTAACCATATAGACAGCATTAACTAGCTCCACCTTGATGTGTTTCGCCTCACTTCTTCTACATCACAAATTATGCCTAAAATGAAGAAAAAGGGAAATAAAGAAGAACAAAGTAATAATCCAAAAAGAACAGCATGGAAACAATGGGAGGTGCGCACTGCCCGAGGGCTGCGCGTGTGCAGATGACAGAGCGTTAGTCCGGGAGCCCCACAGCAGCCCAGCCCCGCCCCGCTCGCTCTGTGATCCACATACAGCACCAGCCCTTTCCACCCCATGCCTTTCAACTGATTTTTGACCACTTGGAAGGTGTCTTAGTTTATTGAAGTTGTAGTTGAAATGCTATGTCTCCTTTTCTTAAGAAGTATAGCTCTCCAGACGTGAACAATTGTGCTCAGAAAGACAGGGATTGTTCTTGACTTTTAAGATATCTCTTTCCAATTTTTCCTAAAGCACAGGTGGTCTAATTTAACATTTAATTTCTCCAGGTAGATAATCATCTTATACTTATGAAAACCAGTCTGATTTTTCACCACCTCTTTGCACCTTTAACATTACCATCTTTGGTGTTTATTGAGCTGAGCCTCTTGGATTACAGTACTTAATTAATTTCAAACACAGAAGAATATTTTGGGATTTTATGTTCAAGATCCCATCGATTTCTTGTCTTGTAGTTTTAATCAGATTTGGGAAATTGGAAGATTATGCTGGGGCTGTCTACTCATCTACTAGTTAAAAATGTTACAAGCTTGTCATTAGACAGCTCTTCATTGGTTTAATGTATCTAAGCCTTCAAATGATCAGTTATGCACTGTGGGCATTAACATATTAACATTTAGTTTAACTGCCAGAAAGAGTGTTTGCTTTCATTAAGAAATACAGCATGTATAGTGCATGTCCATTTATATACAAAGGACATTTGTTTAACAGTATAATCAGTAAAAAGAGTATAATCAGATCTTTATTTCAAGTGTTCATGTGATTCAATAGTACTCTTTTGGGGGTAGACTCCCATATCAAAATATTCATCTGAAATCCATGGGATCTGGGAACAGGTCGCTGTGCTCTGCCTTAACAATGATCCAAACAGTCAAATACCTCATTGCAAACTCCCTTCTGCAAAGGCAGTCTTTTGAAAGAACAAACCAGCAGTTGCTGTTTTGTGGTACAACAGTGACAACCAGTGGCTGCTAGGTTTCATTTTAGGCTGACAACCTATTACAGAGTTCATGTAGTTGAACAAGTTACTGCTCTTCATGTAATACCCAGCACTCAGAAGTAACTCAGTTGCTTGTCATCACTTTTTTTTTTTTACTAAAAATAAGTGCATATGTGTCATTTGTTTGAAAAATCTTTTGTTAATTCAGTGTCTGATGTGTAAGTTAAAATGGCTTAAGAGATTACTGTAGAAGTTATTGAATAAGTGGGGATGAAGAAATTCTTGAACAGGCTTATGTAAAATAAGAACCATATAGCAAATTATTTTCCTTTATGTACAAGAGCAAGAAAAGAACTGTTATGTATATGGCAATAAGAGACAAGTGAAAACAGGCTGTGGGTCGACAGTGTGGGCCTGCATTCTTGTATTCACTACCTGAACATCCCACTTTGTTCTTGTCTTCCTTCCTTAAAAGCCTATTATCTCTTTCAAATACAAGGCTTAATGGACTAGAGCTCTGCTGAGTGTAATGGCCTAAATAATGTGGACTGCATCTCTGAACTATGGGCTTCAAAGGACTCCAAGCATTTAAAAGCAATGATATAATTCCTGCATGTGTTTTAAACTTCTTTGGGTAGATCTACTTGTGAATTCCCAAAGCTCTCCCAGAGACACCACAGTCTGGAAAACTCATCTGCTGCCTTTCATCCCTCCACCATCTATGACATTCCTGCTCCATCTCAAACGGTCACTTGTTTTCTTTGAGCCTAGATCCAGATCCTCATTTCCTCCTCATTGGCACTGCTATAAGAGTGCTTATGGCAAATTTGCTTCGGTAATCATAACTTGAACCCATCTGGGGATGAGATTGGCTACAAGCTTAGTATTTCCCCTTAAAATATTCATGATTAGCATGCACAGAAGGAGTAGAATTAGGATGAATGTTTTTGGAACAGTACAGATAAATCCTCATAAATGTAGCACAACAGCTCTGGAAACACACGGTGCGGAAATGTAATGAAGCCGAACTCTGTAGAGAGTTTGGTATTCTCAGTACCGTGCCTCTCCTAATGAACTCATTTAGATTAGAAAATGGATTTAATATTTTATTGGAATTAACCTGAGCCAGTAAAGAGGATTACAATTTCTTTCCATAAATATAGTGATATTACAGGGCGAGGTAGCATGTTACATGAATATTAAGCACTTTAGGAACATTGCCATGAAGCCAAAAGAAGGAAGGTGATTATATTTTAATATAGTAGTACTGTTCTTACAATAATTAATTTTGAATAGCAGGAAAGGAATATTTTCAAAAGATTTAAATCAGAATTGTGTTACTTTTCGGAGCTAAATTGCCCTGTGATTAAAACTAAACTCAAGCTAGAACATGTAAGTAACGAGCCTCAGCAGAGGCTGTATTTTCCCAGGTGGGAAATAAACAAGGAACGAACTTGGCAAAAGAAAAGAAGCTAAAACTGTGAGTTTTAAGGGAAGAGTCATTCCTCTCTGTAATCCGAAGAAGAGGTTAGCTGCTCCTATCTGCTTATTTGGGTAGGTCAGATAGTCAAAGAACAGAGTGCTATTGCATTAACGCTTGAGCTATTTTCCCTTTTTTTTCTCCTTCTGTTTTCAGTTCACATTCACCCTTTTTCTTTTTCTATCATGAGCGGATGTTTGTCTCATTTTTCATGACAAATTCATAAAAGATTCACATATAGTCCTTGGAGGAAGAAATTCATGAGTTATCAAAGGGTGCATAGTCTCTCCCTCCATTAATGTCGTCTAGCCCCGAGCCACTTTCTACCATTAGTTTTTGTAAGTCTAGCTGATATATTATAGGCAAGGGAATTCATATCACACTTTTGTAATCTGAAAGAAAAATAGAAAGTGCAACACAAATCCGATGTAGCTTTAAACAGAGGGCGAGCTCTGGCCCTGCAGCGCCATTTTTACCTATTTTGTAAAGTCAGCTGCTATGCATAGGGGCGTTCAAGCGTCCCCTGATTTTACAGGATAAGGCACAGTGAGTGCTGCGTGCTGCAGTCCGAGATCAGGACTTGAGGCTGTGCAGAAACCTTCTGATTAAAGCTGAGCACGCGCTGTAAGTTGTTCCAGAGTGTGCACAGAGAGTTTAAGAACTTTAAGAACAGCCGCGCACCCCTCCTCTGTCCCACCTAAGGCAATAAAACTTTCTCATTGTAGTTGAAGAGATAGGCTGCATTTTTCTTCAAACCCTCTGTACAAGCAGATCCACAAGGGATACGCTTTTAGTCACACTAAAGCTTTGAGATAATGTTATTAAGTCAGAGCTGAGAAAAATCAGGTGCTCGCTGAGTATGTGGGAAAAACAGGCCCCAAATATGCGATGTCAGCATCAGGGCAGAACCTCTGCTGAAGCCATAGCGGGAAGGCCGGTGCGACCCAGCAGGGGAGACCTTCCAGGAGGAAGTGCCCGAGTGCTGATGAAGGAAGGCCTGCTGGGGAGCCTCAGGGGGAGCAGGAGCAACAGAACACAGAGAAGAGGCCAGGGAAAGAGGGCTGAGAAGGACTTTTCAGAGACATGGCGTCTGTGAGCTTTACAAAGGCCTAGGATGCCATCCTTCACTTCTTTTTCATTTTTCTTGTTTTTACTTTTTAAACATCTTCTGGTTGTTCTTTGATTTCATGTCTCTTTTACTGTTTGAAGGATAACAGATTGAGTATAAGATTTTTAAAGTCACAATTAGCCAAAATATCCACCTCCCTCCTGCAGATGCTGCACAAAATAAGAGTAGATGGAAGGGACCTGGGAAATTATAGGCAGTACCACTGAAGTAAACAAGTGAGATCCCCAGAAAATCTTTAGCTGTTTATGTTGCTTAAAAGGATCTGACAGAAAGACATACTTGGCTTTTAAGCCAGTCAAATAGCTTGGAAAAGGATTTCCTAAATTTCTTTATCGATATATCAATGGTTAGTCTAGCTGACCGTTCAGAGAGCTGTCTTGGTAAACAGAGAATATAGTCTTTGTATCCATGACTTTTTGTTTTTCTAAGACAAAAAGACACAGGGTAAACAAATGATATACCAAAACTTTCATATCCTTGAAGATGTCAAGAGTGAAACAGAAAAGAAGTAAGAGAGTTAAGTGGCTACGAGTATGTGCTCATTTTCCCGTTTGGGCTTATGTCTCATGGAAAAGATGTTGCATTAAATAAATGTCAGCTTGTATCTCTTGCTGGATTTTTGGATTTTAGAAGGAGGGGACTTGGAGGACATTTTCTTCTAGCTTGGAGGCAGCTTACAATAAAGTAAGCTCAGCAGTTCACCATACACAGATGATGCATCAGAAGAAGGTAGCCTAAGCAGCCATGGGTAACCACGCCACATGGCTCAAGAACAAGGGGAAAGAGAAGCAGTGGTGTAGAGAGACCCCTTCAGTATGGTATGCCACTAAGGCACACTGTACTAAATTAAATCATTCCCTATCTCTAACTCTCCTTGTGAGAAGAAACAGACCTTGTCACTCCTTCCAACATTGGATGCAAATCCTAACCGCTGTTAACTGGGATTGTAGCTTTACTTAGAAAGACAATTTTTATTGATTAAATTAAATTGAAATTCTTGAAACAAAACAATCCTGGATTTAGGGTAGATTGTGAATCTAAAAAGAGTTTTGATATACAGGACACAAGGAAAAGAAGGTCATGTTCACATTGAGACCAAGATTGGACTTATGCTGCCATTAAACCAGCGGACTCTGGAGCCACCAATAATGCAAAACGAAAAGCATTTTAGAGCCTTTTAAGGAGCTGACAATAGCATGTTTCAGACTTATGGTCTATAGGATGGTGAGAAGATGAATCTATTTTTCCGGAATAGACCATGTTTATAATAATTTATTAAGGAAATTATAGGAAAACTAAGAGACATTCGAAGGAAAATTTGGGAATGTGGGCTAGTGGAGATTTGAGAGGAAGTAGGGAGACAGAAATATCTGAGCAATTGGTCATTCTCAAGCTAAGAAACTAATTAATTGGTCATATAGGAAAAGTATTCAATAACACTAAACAGTTAACAATTTTCTTGCTGATTAAAGGCCAAGGAAGAAAAACTCAATCTCTGAGAAAAATAGATAACATTCCTTGCCCTTGTTGCTGGGTGAACTTTTTAGTTAACTACATGAATTGAATTAGAAATATATATTTTCAGCTGATAAAGATAGAAGAGAAAATTTTACAAAATGTTCCAAAAATGGATAAAAGGAATAGTAAAAATACCTCCATAAATCCTGTTCTAATATATAGTTTGTTAAAATACTGACTTCACAATAAAGGTATATGTGTGAATCCTAATCATGTATATCTTTGGCATCTCAATATGTTTTCACAATAATATTTAGATATAGATATTATTCCCTTAATCTTATATGTAATAAAAGAGAAACTCAGAGAAGGTGAGTGATACCTCCAAAGCCACATAAGAGTTGGAGTCAGAACAGAATCTCAGAGTCGTTTTTCTAGCTTGGAGAATATTACTAATAGCAAATTTTTGTTTGTAACAAGGTACACTTATTTACACCCAAATTCTTACCCTTTGATTGCATATTGAGATGGTATTCAAATGAATGGATTCATCATAATTTTTTTATTTGTTTTTGAGACAGGATGTTGCTGTGTAGTTCAGGCTGGCCTACATCACTATGTAGCCAAGGCTGGCCTCAAACTCTTGATGGTATTTCTATCTCAGTATCCTGCATACTGTGATTACAGCAATTTGCTAGGATGCCTGGTTTTAATGCAATTTTTGAGAGGAAAATAAAATTCTTTTGTCAAAGTCTTGTTATTTCATCCTGAAAATGCTTTCAATGGAGATAATAAAAGTTACAGATGAACTGCTGTGTACAAGGCTCATTGAGAATAAGTTCTACATTTTTGTTGACTTTGGGGTATTTTTCAACTGAATCACCAAGTTAAACAAACTCACTTTTGTTTTTTTTTTATATATGTCTTAATTAAGTGTTGGAACTATTCTTCTCTGTGAATGTGTTTATAATCTAAAGAAGCAGAACCGTGGTAGCTTTTGATTAGGATCCTCTAGTATGAGAAATGAGTTCTCCGAGTGAAGGTAGAGAGTGTGAGGTGACAAGGGTTCAATGAAAAAACAGGCTTTTGAGCATAAGAGTTCTATTTTGTACTTTCAGCAGCACCTCTCTTGTACTCACTAGTAATGTGACAGATTGACATAACAATTGATCTCCCAAAGTTTAAATTAGAAATACATTGAAAATAGTACTTCAATTATTTTTTTGGAAAATTTTCCATCATTCAAAGCTTTTTTGCAGGGACACGATATTAAACAACTTTGAAAATATGTGCAAGAATAAACTGGGGCCGGTGAGGTAGTTCAGTGGACTAAGTACGTGGCTAGGGAAGCACAGGGGCTGGGGTTGGATTCCCAGCCCCACAGGCCACACTGGCCCTGCCCATGGGCACGTTGAGCCTGTTTCTGAGTCTGGGTTTGTTGGTGCATGCCTGTAATTCCAGTGCTGGGGAGGCTAAAAACAGAAGGATCACTAGGAGTCTGAGCTTCATAGTGATATGCTGTACCAAATACATAAATTAAAAAAAAGAATAAAATGAACTCTCATTTCTCCACCCATTACCAAGTCTTTGCAGTGATCAGTTCTTCTTTATCATTATTTCATACCCATTACTCATAGTATATAGACAGTTCTTCCTTTCCCTGCTTGTGTGACTCTATATCCTCAACTTCATCACCAATTACAGCCAAGGCAGAGGGGAGCATGGCTACTGCTCCTGTAGGTAGCACACCTCATCATCGACATCATGCACTTGGCACTGGTTTTAGGTGCATGCAGAATAGAAGAGTGTGGGGTCAGGAAGGCTTCCACCAAGATTCCGGGAAGTCTTGAAGGCCAGGCAGTATGCACCTGAGAGGACCATGCGTGCAGCTGTGAGTGTGAAGCCAGAGGAGCTGTGGAGAGCCTAGAATTCATAATAAGGCCAGGTGTGTATATCCAAGTCATACTTTATGTATATCATGTGCATCCTTGGTGTCTTAATTAGTCTTCACAACAATACTTGGACATAGTTATTATATTAATATTACAGATAATAAAAGAGAACTTGGGTGATGTCCCTAAAGCCACATCAGGAATGCAATCCTCCTCAGCAGAAACCTACTAAGCCTGATCTTTTTTTTTTTTTTTTTGGCCAGCTCAGCCCAATCTGAGGGTGGGGCTGGCATGGCATGTGGTGCTGGGAATCAAACCGCAGTTTCCTGCACTTGCCTAATCTTGCCTAAGCAGGCACTTTAGGCTGCTGAGCTATCTCGCCAGCCCCTAAATCTGGTCTTTACCTACAGAATTTCTATCAGTTTTCTGGACTTCGGAGCTCTGACCAGACTCTCCCATACACTGCAGCCTAAGTTGCTACTGTGTTTTTTAAGTAAACCTCATCAAACATTTCCAATCTCTTTTCACAGGCCCTTACCAAGGATTCATGAACCATGTAGTCAGGTATACTCATAGCAATGACTCTACTTCTCTAGTATGACATTCTGTCTTACTTTTATCATATCCGAGACAGAGCACCCAAATTTAAAGGAAGAAAGGTTCATTTAGCTCCATTTGTGGAGGTTTCTGTTCATAATCATCTGGCTCCAAGACAGATTGGCACATGGCAGAGGGCAGCAGTTTATGGTGGTGGGAAATCACCTCTCTCTGAGAGAGAGAGAGAGAGAGAGAGAGAGAGAGAGAGAGAGAGAGAGAGAGAGAGCTCTTGCCTTTTTCTTATATTCATATATTGTAGACAGGCTACCTGCCCTGGGGCAAGTATAGCACTCATACCCTTAATCCAAGCATTTGACTAAATCAGTCACAAACTGTAGAGTCAGCCAGTTCTGAAAAGGCTGCATGAGGATTTGGGAGGACATTCAGATGCAAACTAACCTAACACGTCATATACTAAAACCCTAATTTCTCAAGTGTAGGTCACACCTGCTTATAGTGTTTTCTCTGTATTCTTTCATTAAGAAGAAAATAATTTAGACCATCTATTATTTTAAAGGCCATTTAGTAAAATCTTCCTATATTTGGGGCTATAAAATGGTGATATAGAATTTGCATTAAATCCTTCTTCATTTAATGTCTAGATTTTCTAGAAAGAAAATTACACCTTTTCTACTTGAATGTTCCTTGTTAAAATGTACATTTAATAAAGTAGGGCAAATGCTTTTTCTTTCCATTTACTCTTTTTAAATTAGTGAGTTATTTAATATAATTTATAGAAAAAATATGTGTATGTGTTCACTTTGTATAATTATAAAATTTTTAGTTCAAATAGATTCAGTCATTTTGTCCAATGTAGCAATTATCCTTGAAGTCCAATTGATAGAAGCCTACTCTTGACAGGAGTGGAGTAGTCTTTGCTGTCTTTGTTTCTAAGCTATGTGCGTTTCCAATGTCAGCATTATATGTCCAGATACATATCTAGAATACTTTTCCCCAAGATGTCCTGCTTCCTTTTTGTTTATATGAAAATGAGTTTCATTGGATTTAGGCCTTTTCAGTAAGTGGAAGTTACGTTACTTTTTAAAGATGCGCTATGTCATGATTTCTACTTATTCTTTCAGCTACAGATAAAAACTACCAAATTTTTATTTGGCAAATCTACTTTATTTTATTTCTACTACACAGACAATACAAGTTGAAAACATCTACAATATTAGAATGAGGATAATTTATAATTCTCCATCTGTTTTATTTTAAAAGATATATAAAATTTATAAATACCAACTGGAAATTTCCTTAGCCATACAACTATTAATATCAGTTGAAAAGTTTTTAAAAACAATTTTGAAGTTGCTTTTTTCTTTCTGCTATGTCTCATGCCTGGAAAGCAGGAATTACTGTGTTATAGTGAATACTTTTGAAATAGCTACTGTCTTTTGCAGTTGCTTCTTTCCTTCTGGCATAACTTATATCAGGGATGTAAATTTATATTATATCATATTTAATACAATTGAAATAACTATTATGAATGGTAACAAAACAAGTATGTCGGACAATTTTCTTGTACAACTTAAACTATCTTGGTTGGGTTTCTAATTTTTTTAAATTTGGAAATTACCTAAGTATATGAAAAAGTACGTATATGGAAGATATCCACCTCTTCTTTTTTTTTAACCTGTTCTTTCTGTGACACAAAATATAGGAATTAACTCCATAGTAATTTATAGAAATCCCATTTATTTTTAAGGCAGCAAATTGTTTTATTTTGTGGAGTATATGGTAAGTTGTTAAATCTCTTATTAATAAATATTTGTGTTGTTTTTATATTTTATTTGATTAATGCAAGATAGTCTTTTAATGACTAGCTATGCTCAGGTACCTTTTCACATTTCTGCTCGTATACTTTTAGGATTCTAAGACATAGGATAGTTGTGTGCCAAGGAAAACTATGTATGTAAATTCACTAGGTATATTTAGCACTTTTAATGTACAAAATGAGAAGTTACCTATTTCCCTTAGAGTAGAATACATTCTGATATAGTTATGAATGTTTTGCCAATTAAATAGGTAAAAAATGATGTCTTATTGAAATTTTAATTTGTGTTCAATTTCATTATATTAACTTTTCCTAAGTGTCAGTAGTTCTCTGTCATTTCTGTTGTTTGGGATTTATTTGTTTTTTCTATTGTTCATAGACATAGTCAAGTTTTGGGAATATTCCATATGTACCTGAGAAAAAAATGTTCTTTTAAAAAAGTATTTAGTACAGAGTCTCACTATGCAGCTTGGACTCATAGTGATCCTCCTATTTTCAGCCTCCCCAGAAATGGGATTATAAACATGCATCACCACACCCAGTCTTAGCGGCCAGTTCAGGGCACCCGAGGGTGGGGCTACTGGGACATGTGGTACTGGGATTAAACCTGGATCTCTGTGCTTGCCTAAGCAGGCGCTTAGTTCACTGAGGTATCTCACTGGCCTTAGTACATATTATTTTTATAGTTAAGGATTTGATATGCATTTAAAACCTTTTACTTGATTATAGTCCAATTAATCCATCTTATATTGAAAGATATGTCAAGATTTCCTCCTATTAGAGGTTTATCTTTCTCTTTGCATGTGCGCTAATTTTTGTGTAATGTAAATTGTTTCTGCATTACTAGGGACATCTAAATACAACTTTTTGCATCTCAGTTTTGACTCAAGTTCTTTAATTTTATGTAGAATCTTTACTGGATTTGCCTTTGCTTGATAATAACATTGTAAACTATAATTTCTCCTTATTTTCATTTGGCTGCTATCTTTATGTCTATTTTTAAATGTTTTAATCTCTCTGAATCTAAGTACTATCATCTTACTGTAGATTGGAACTCCTCTTCCATCTGCTTCTCATATTTTATTTCAAATTCTGCATGAAGCCTTGACAAGAACAACAGTAGGAGTTTTACGTGGTTGCTGTATTTCTGTGTGAGAATGATTTTAGGATTCCTATTTTGGCTTCAAAAGATTCATATTTGCTTGAATTGCCAGGATGCGATTACACTTTGTCATCAGGTAAATTTACTGCCTGGTATGTATGAGTTATTCCTTGCTGTGTGAAATATGTATAACTGGAACTTCTTACTTTGAGTTGGTATTTGTAACATGAGATTAATTCTACTTTGCGGTCCTGTATTATTCAATCATAAGATTTCTTGGAATCCAGTGCTTTAAAACAATTATTACATTCATTGTCCTCCAGTAAATTTTAAAAGAAAATGGGCCCTAAGTGCTATTTCTATAATTTTCAATGAATTTAATCATAGCATGTGCATCAACATAGTTAATAGTACACATTTTCAATACTCTCTTTTCTTTATTCTCTAGTTTTAGTCCACTTTTTAGGGAAATCTAATCTGTAAACCTTGTGGGGAAACAAGTACGATTAGCAGAAACATTTTGCCATTTAATTTTTAAAATTATCTCTAGAACAGAGGAATGATTAAAAATGACAGGAAGAAACCTTGCTTGTTTCAGAGGGTCTCTGAATGTGATAACTTCAATACTGTTGTGAAACAAGATTCTTTAACAAATCCATCTTTTGGATAGCCTTCTTGATAAGATACTCCTTCTGTAAGTAAGATGACCTTACTCATATGCTAATAATTACAGAATCTAGTGTAAGGAACTAATGGAGATTAGAACTGAGGAAAGGAATAATTTATGGGCAGTATCATCACCCATCTAAATGGTTGTTAAAGGACTCGAGGATTTGGCGCTTACTCCTTTCTGTTATACAATTGAAATGTACTTTTCTGTTTTTCTGTTCAAACATGTACACTGGATGGCATCCGACCAACTCCACTACTGTATCTGCTTCGAATAGGGAGGGAAATGGGCTTTTCCTCTACAAACCATCTCCCTGAATCAGCTGTGGAAGGCGACTTGCTGACCACATAGGACTATTGCTCACTGCTGAAGGTAGTTTTGATATCCTTTCCTAAGTGAGTAAAGTCCTCTACCAAGTGGCTGTGTGAGTCTGTCTTGGTGACTTGAACACATTTAAGGTACACAGCAGCTTGGCATCCCAGAAGTGCTGCTCCTGGTGGCAGGCATGGTTATGCTCTTGGTATCCTCCCATTAGTGGAAACTCCTCTGAATGTGGTAACAAGCATAACTTCTTGATAAAGATCAAAGAAATGCTGGACATTTTTCTTCCCTAAGTCTGTCTGGGAAGCAAACAGATCTCTAGAAAAATTCTATGGAAGTCAGTATGGAGATACCTCAAAAACTAATACTAGAAGTCCCGTTAGGCCTGGTGTTTCCCTAGTTATCTTCTTCAAGTAGTGAAAGGCATCATACCCCAGTGAATGTGTACACCCATGTTTATAGCAGCACAATTCATTATACGTAAATACTGGAAGCAGGCCATATGCCCATTCACAGATGAAGAACATATGGTATTCATACACAACGGAGCACCACTCTGTCATAATGAAGGATACAATAGGCATTTTTAGGTAAATGGGTATACTCAAGACCTTAGTGTTTGACCTATCTTTTTGGGATAAGGGGGTGTTAAGGTCTCCTCTTAAGATTGTGGTATTGGATATTAGTTTTCTTTCTTTTTTTTTCAGTTATTTTTATTTTAAAGAAGGAAAAAAAAATAAAAACAGTGGTACAAAATCTCAAAACAAGATTTTAGGAGAGTAACAATGGTTAGTACATTGTGTGTTGTTATTGCCAAGGTAGTTTCTCATTTTATAAGACATAGGCAAGAAATAATAAGCAAACAACATAGGTACAAACCTCTGTTTTTTTATAAGTC
>NW_004524642.1:11097636-11098361 GCF_000260255.1 Octodon degus
TGTGGGTCTTGCCTCTAGCCTCCTTGCAGGAAGTTCTGCTGAAGGGTTCCCTGCTGGGCCTGCAGCCTGGGTCAAAAGAGGATCCCTCGGCCCGGGAAGTCTCACTCGCTCGCTGGGGCTGCGCTCCGGGTCTGTTCAGGATCCCCCGGCCTGGGTCGTCTCACTCACTCGCCGGGCCTGCGCTCTGGGTCTGTGCAGGATCCCGCGGCCTGGGTCATCTCTGGATATTAGTTTTCATGTCCATTAAGATTTGTCTTATATAGTTGGGTGCTCCCATATTTGGTGCATATACATTTATGACTGTTACCTCTTCCTCCTGAATTTTTCCACTAATCAGTATATAGTAGCCTTCTTTATTTCATGTGATCATTCTTGGTTTAAAGTTGAGACTGTCTGAGAACAGGTTTACTTCTCCTGCTTTTTTATGAGGTGTTGGGGTGTGTAGTATTGTTTTCAATCTTTTGACTTTTAGCCTATGAGTATATTTTTGAGTTAACTGTGTTTCTTGTATACAGAAGATTGTTGGATTGTGTTTCCTAATTCACTGTACCAGTCTATTTCTTTTAATTAGTGAATTGAGTCCATTTACATTGATGGTTATAATTGAGATGAATTGACTTATGACTGACATGTTATTTACCTGCTGTTGTTTACTCCCTTTTGTCCTGTGCTTAATTGTTTGCCCTATTTAGTGGGTTCCTTCTGTTCTCATTTGTGGAGTTCTG
>NW_004524642.1:11099812-11102267 GCF_000260255.1 Octodon degus
CATAGAAGCCCTTCCACACACTAGCAGGGCCTGGGCTTGGGCTGTGTCTGGGGGGTTCTGAGAACATGGTAGAAGTCCCCACTCACATGGTGGGCTTCAGAGATGGGCTCCAGAGGGGTGGAAGAATCCCAAGGGCAAGGCAGAGGGTCTCACACACACGGCATACCTGGGTTTGGGTCCCGTGGGGGAATGGGAGCTGGAAGCTCTCCCACACTCTTGCCAGGCCTGGGTTGGGCTGGATCTCAAGTCCTTAGTGTTAAGCAAAATAAAGTGGGCACATAAGCTTAAATATTTCATTGTTTCTCTTGAGAAAAACATAAAGTATGGATAAGGACTGAGATGGAGGATAGGTATTAAGAAGTAGAAAGAACTTGTTGAGATGGTAGAGGGAACATGAAAGAGGGATGGAGAACAGGAGTTGAAGAAAAAAAATTGAAGGAGAAAATGAAATAGGGCCTTTATAAATGGAGAGGGGAAGGCTTGTATGGCAGGGAGAAGAAAAAGATGTATTGTATATATGCACGTATGCTCTGTAATGAGTGAATGAAATTATGTACTGAAAACACTTACTAATGAATGAAATAAGCTAAAAAGAAAGATTTAAAATGTGACATCTCAAATGGTACAATACCAAAGACAGAAAAACAAATACAGCATTTTGGTTTATTTACTGTTAAGACTGGGCAACTCATCATCATTAATCATTATCAACGGTAGTACTGTGTCATATGGTTCAGTTCCTTCATAATTTTAATCAACAGAAACATTTAGACATTTTTTCATATCAACCACATACTGTCAAATCTTTTAAAGCACATAGTTATGAAATTGATTCTTTGAGCCTCTGGGAAGTACATTTTAGTTAACTTTGAGCACATCGTCTACACAGCTGCCTTTACTTTTGAACTTTGATAATGTCATCAACTGCACTAGATAAGCCTCTCTGATTTGGGTCATGAGAACATTTAATCATCAGGATTTCTTTTTCTATAACTAAGATATTAATGAGAATGTTGACTGGCTCAAGATCAAGGACAGAGAATTGAACTATGACATTATAAACATCTTTCTAGTTACATGTCAAATCATAATTCAGTGTTTTTATGTATTCACACAACGCATATCTTTTGAGTTTTCACTGTGCATCACAGGCTAATTTAGATTCCTGGTAGAACAATTCAAATATTAAATAATACCTGTCTTTATAGAAAACACAGACAGGGATACTGATGGCATATATGGAACCCCTGGGCAAATTGAATAAATTCAACCTTATTTCTCAAATAAAAAATATATCTCTCTTTAGAAAGAGTACAGTGCTGAGATGAGTAGCTTTCTGGGAAAAGATGACTGCACTCACAATCCTACCAAGTTCTGCAAACTGTCCCACTGTGTTCAGTACACAACCTGGATGGTGCTTTGTCTACAGCATCCCTATGTTGTCTGGTATATTTATCTTGATGACCCTTTGGTGATATTTCATAGTCAGTGTTCATATTTGTTCAACTTCCTTATCTCAGTCTTTAAAGAGGGCTTATGTTAATAAGCAAAGGGACCTGTGTTTGAGCCCCAGTACTGCATGCCGTGCTGACCATGGGGCCCCAGTGTGCTGTGCCAGCCACTGAAACTGGGTGTGGTGGCACATGCTTATAATTCCAGCGCTGGCGAGGCTGAGACAGGAGGATCACTATGAGTCTGAACTGCTTAGTGAGACCCTGTATCAAATTAATTATTTTTTTAAAAAAAGAATGTTGAATCTACTCCATAGGCATTATAATCTACCATATAAGAAATATAAGGACATGAATGTGGGAAGCTCAACAAGGCTTGTTCTTTTATACAGTACCTTTTCAAGAGAGTAACTATTGTTACAACTGCAGATTTTTAAAATAATTGGAGATTTCTAAGTGACATTTCTGTTTCCTCCAAAGATCTGTGTTCCTCTTTTCAGAGCAGAGTGCTGCATTCCTGGTGGCTGCCAGGTCGTGGTGTGAGTCCTCAGGCTGGCGCTCTCCTGCACAGTGCAGCGCAACGGGTGTGCTGCACTTTTCTCCAAGAAGAAAGATACTCTTGTGTCTTTCCTGCCCTTCTTCATATCACTATGCAAAATGAGAATCTAAAATGACCTCCTGTAGCAGTGCTCAAAAATGTTGGTCTCAAAATCCCATCACTGCCAGCTGAGTGGCACATGCCCATAATCCCAACAACTGGGAGGCTGAGACAGGAAGATCACTTTGAGCTCAGAGTCAGTCTGGGCCACATCATGATTTCAAAACTGGCATTCATCCAACCAACCAACCAACCAACCAACCTATATTCCATCATACTCTTAACCAGTTTTAAAGATCTCAAGGGCTTTGAATTTATGGATTGCATTCACAATATGCAGAGTATTAGAAGTAAAAATTGAGAAATCTAAAAATGTAGCTTGCACATTTACTATACAAATACAAAT
>NW_004524642.1:11102909-11108886 GCF_000260255.1 Octodon degus
GTACTGAACAATTCTGCAAAATAGAGGAAAATCTGTGATAAATAATTTGGATTGAAAGTGCTTGAATCCCCTTGAAATAGTGAGTCCACAAAAGCCAAATCATGAAACAGCAAGGCACCACAGTATCTATTAAGTAGTCTAGTATCAGTTTCTTAGTACAGCTTCTGTGAGGTAAGAGCCTCGAAAATCCAAGCTTTTATAAATCAGGAAAACATAATTACTGTGTAGTGAAGCTGGATTGAAGCTCCCCAAGTGGCTCCAGCTGGCCTCTGAACTCTGATCCCTCCTGTCCTGTCCTCTTTAGAGCAGGAATTACCTGCATGTGCTACCATGTCTTCCCCGAAAGATTTTTATGTCTGTGACATCTATCATTGTTTGAGTCTTAATTTCAAGCAAAGTCATGTACTATTGCTAAAATCTTACCACAACAGGTGAGGAAGCACATAGAACTCCACTTTTAGGACCTGCTCTGTGGGGCTAATATAGAGACATGTGTTTTATTGTCCCGTGCCAAGAACAAACTGTCACAAACACAGGACACAATGGATGTATCACATCTGATACATACGGAGGAACGCAGTAGAGCATGTAGTGACTTAGATTACCTGACAGAATGTCAAATGTCATTTAAATTTTTAATGATTACTTGTTCACCTAGATTTACTATGGGAATAAAGTTAAAATCTTTTTGACTATCAGATAGTAATAAGTTGTTTTTCATAAGCATGCATTATAATTATCTGAAATGTATTGAAAAGGCACATTCCAGAATGAAAACACAATTTTGGGGAGTATAAATAAAGATATAATTAAAACCTTTCTTTTTTCTTCCCTCCCCTTTCTGTCCCTTTCTCCCTTCCTTCCCCCTTTCCCTCCCACTCTTTTTCTTCCTTTTTCCCTCTAGAAAGTATTAAAATGGATATATTTGCTAGTTTTGTAATTGTGTCAACTCAGGAGGATTAATTGCTCAACCTTCTGTTGCTATTTTAAATACAACTTTGTAGGAAATGTTCTGAGTAATACGTTTCAGTGGCGAAGCAAGTTAGCAGCTCCACGTACCCACCTCTGCATCCTGGGTGCAGGATCTCTTGCACCTCGGATCTCATTTCATTGTATGCATTCTATCCTAGGACCAAGAGTTAACACACAATAAAGTGTGTTAACAAATAAGAAATGCTGGGCGTCTCACTATGGAAACACATTTTAAAGACATTCTGGCAACACTGGTGTGCTACTTTGCCTGGGCAATTATAGTCCTTGGCTTTGTGTTAGCATCAGAAAATAACCAAGATGGCCTATGGAGAGAAGGAAGGCTGACTTAGCTGGAAGTTCTAGATCCTGGTCCCTGCTTTAGCTCTGCTCAGCGAAGACGGCTTTACAGCACGGTGGATGTAGCAGGTGAATGGTAGAGATCTGACCATGTGCAGAGAGAAGCAATCACACTTGGGATGGTAGTTTCAAGATAGCAGGTACGTGGCCAGGCTTTCGCCCTTCATAATCACTTTTTAGCAGAAACTAACATAGGAGACACAAAAAAGTGACCTGGATGATCAACTTACAGAGTGCAGTAACCCAAGGACTTCCACCAGCATCTCCTTCCCAAGGGCTCCACCACATCACAATAGGGCCACCTGAAGAGTCTGTGTTTAATTACTGTGTGCCCATTGCAGGTAAATCTGTACTCAAACAGACCGAGCCTAGCAGCTGGAACCCTCAGTAACACGGATGGATGGGAGACTTGGAGAAGCTGTATAAATCCGCGGTCACAGGAAACTAGTGTCAAACCCTGGCTCAGCCATTTTCTTTTCTTTCTTTCTTTCTTTCTTTCTTTCTTTCTTTCTTTCTTTCTTTCTTTCTTTCTTTCTTTCTTTCTTTCTTTCTTTCTTTCTTGTGTGGGGAACCGGGGATTGAACTCAGACCCTTGCGCTTGCCAAGGAAGCGCTTATTCCACTGAGCCATCTCCCCGGCCCCTCAGCCATTTTCTAGCTAGACTAGCTTCTGTTATTCAATTACTTTACACTTTGTCCTATTACTATGCTTCCAATTCAGGGATAAAATCAGTAGCGCTCTAATGACATACCTAGAGCGTAAGCGCACATGTGCATGTGGGTATGTGCGTTTGTTGTGCTTTCATGCACCTGTGTTGAGAAAGATCAAGAGATTGTGAAGCAGAAGAAAGGGGCGGATAGAGGAAAGGAGGGAAAAAAAGAAAAGGAAAAAAGATGACAGAGTACCCATTAATTACATAATAACACTGATTTAAGATCTTTTATATTTATTATTACTCACTATACATTTTCTTTTCTTTTTTTTAATTTATATATTTGACCCTCCTATTTTCAGCCTCCCCAGCGCTGCGATTACAGGCTTGCGCCACCACCAGGACTCGGTAGCCGGCTCAGCGGACCGGAGGACAGGGCCGGGGTGGCATGCAGGACTGGGGATAGAACCCTGGTTCCTGGGCTTGCCAAAGTGGGCAGTTAGTCCGCTGAGCTATCTCGTCATCCCTATAAATTTTAAATAAATTAAAATACATAATAAATAAATCCTAGAGACCAGGATTTGGCTTTAGCTTTAAGAAACTTTGGAAAAACGGAACTATTGACAAAAGCAAGTTGAAATCTTCCCTGTAAATCACTTCTCTCCCTGCATTCTGCACTTGCACTGTATTTCTAAGAGTGAAGAAGCATACTTACATACTCCAGTGAACACCAAATTAACTACAAAGAACAGAAAATGGCTTATTTATCCCGAAGCAAGTGCAGATTGAAATAGAACATAAGGATGGGAAAAGAGAGTCTATTTTGATTTATTGATCCTAGGTCTTTGTTTTCATTCTTTTCCTAAAACATTTCCTCCGTCCCTTTGTCCTTTGAGTATCAAAGAGTTTGGCTGGATCTCTTGACTTCTAACATTTCACTTCTGCTCAACTATTCTTCCCTCTCTCTCCTTCCATCCACCATCTCTCTCTCCCCTTCTTCCCTTTCTTCTCCTCACCTCTCTGTCCACCTCATACTTACTACACTACTTTCCTTTTTCTCAGTAGTTTCAAAAGAATGAAATAGGGCACCAAGCATGAAGTTTGATATGGAACTTCTGTGCTTACTATAGAACAGAAAGAATAATAATAACAATAAAACTATAAAGGATCTCCTTGTAACATATAATTAATTATGGTCACACAGCCAGGATTGTGGGGCACATTAGTGGAGCAGTCTTTGTCATTTAAGATGTGGATATGCGGTCAACTTCAAGTTCATAACGAACCTTCACAGGAGTTGAGTTTCTAGCCTGCTGGCAGGGGGAGGGTAGGCCAAAGGTGATCTTTGTACTTCTCCTTGAGCATGATTGTAGGTCGCTTGGCCTAGATTACTTGTAGATAGCTGTATATACAAAGTTTATATGTATATTAAGTTAGCTGCTACAAACTTGTGGTTACTAGAAAGCAACAGATTCCAGACATAGATAGAGTGGGAGTTCTACAGTACTTTATTGTGAATTTTATAGTTTAAATGCATGTTTGCATGTATACTTTGGTGATATTTTGGTCATGACCTGGGTAACAGGTGCCATCTCCCAAAGAAACTAACCCACATTGGCCTCTGACCTGTAAACACACTGGTTCTAACATTTTTGACTTCTGCCTAGTAATTTAAGTCTTTCTAGACCATAGGAAACTTTCAAAGTAATCTATAGGAAAAGGGATCATTAAGAATGGTTGGCCTATGGCTTAGAGAGTGTTTGAGGGTAACATGATGATTTGAGAATACGGTGGTCCTATAATAATGTATAATTTACTTTTATAAATAATAACAATGCTCTTGTGCACCCAATGGAACTTTCTTTGGTTAAAAGATTGTTCAATTCCGACACACACACACCAGACCTGTAATTACGACACTGAGTCTAGGAAGTGCTTTGAGCTTATTGTCCTATTTTAGCAGCTTCAGAGCAAAAGAAGATTCAACTTTAGCTATTCATGGGGAATCCAGTATTTTTCCAATCACAAGCATTTTCCTAGGAATGAACCTAAACCTAGTTTTAAGGACCGACAGCTTCTGCACTATTCATTATTCCGCAGTTCTGCTTCTAAAATCCGATGTACTATCACACTTTCAGCTGTGAAGTTTTCCAGTGTCTGAGCTTATTACCATGCAGCAGCTTAAGCAGACCCTCGTTTTCTTAACGCTGCACTTCTTCCTTTCCTTAGTTCTCCTGCATGATTTCCCTGCCACTCCTGCCCCCACCCCCGTCTGTCTGCTTTGCATTTCCTTGCCCTTCTTCCTGGAGCAAGTTGGCTCCTCAGGGCATAGCTCTTCTCCCCAGGAGGGCTTTAAATGGCTTCTTGTTTGCAGCCCACTGTACTGCAGGTCTCCAAATGGAAATCAGGGGAGGGCCTTGCACATTTCCCATTGTCCTTAAAAATCTAGGTGGCTGCACTGTGATGAATTAACTGCAGACTCTAAGCAACATTGGGACGCATGGGTATGGTCTCCTTTTCTAACCTGTGTGAGGTAATTTTTGTGATGGATTTTTTTCTGTGACTCATCAGGCTCCTTTTTCTTCCTGTTTGTTTGATTGCTTACTGGTCAGTTTTGCAAAGCAGGCTGAGCTACATATTCTTTTCTTTCTGTGAAGCAGCTTGCACAGAATATTGAAGCCTGTATTGTTTTCTTGGTCTCACACTAAAATAAATGCACTAAACACATAAAAATTGAATTAGGATTCATTCAAATTTGCTTCTGTCATATATATTTTATTTTTAAAGGAGAAACATAAAAGCACTCAGAAATCTCAGTTCGTGATTTTTTTCTGTGTTTCTTCTTTCACATGTTCAACAGAATACAAATTGCTGTATTTCCTTGACTAGTTTAATGCTTTTACAGAATCACTGCTCAATTTTTGAGACTGGCCGTAGGAAAGGCACTTGCTTAAGGCACCATCCCTCTTCTTTTAATTCTAAGCACGCCAATTGAAGTGAATGGACTTTTCATACTAGCTCTTTCAGGACGTCATGCTTAGCCTAACTGTAATTTTTTTTTCTTACTACACATTCTATAAGGAAATACCACATCCCCTATTCTTCGCCACTCCAGCTTTTGGAGTTTTTCAGATGGCCATAATCAAAATTCTGCTGCTTCCTTTCAGGTCGTATGTGCTTTACATGACATCTAGAGGCCAAAATTGATGCAAGCCGTAATTAATCTTCCCACATGGTTATGCAGCCCCTACAAATAACAGGGATAAGAAACACACTGTCTGCATACTTAAATTTACCCAACATCTCAGCCCCAATCTATATTCTGAGCAGAGCACAGTTTGATCCTATCGTCCTACAATGAAAAGATAGGAAAGGAAAACAGACATATGAGGAAAGAAAGGATTTAAGAAAACTTCTTTCCTTAATTTGCATTTCATATACAATCACACTGTTAATTTCCCCACCATTTGCGGATTGATCTAACTAGTGTCCCTGACATTTACTTATGACAATCAAGATCCTGCTAGTAATCAATAATGGAAATATAAAGTGGCTGATTAAATTTTTGTTGCTTTCCATCAAAAATTTTAGGGGTGAATTTCATTTTGCTGTTTCTTAAGTGTTCTCAGAAGACAATTCTGACTCATGCGTTAATCTGCAAACCCACAGAAGGCGTGGGAGAGCCTGGAGCTCACATTCAGAACAGTGGATCCTGTCACCACTCGCGAGGCGACTCTGCGTTGGCTCAACGCCCTTAGTAATAATGTCCCAACCACACTTGCGATTCAGACAGCAGTCAAAGCTGTCTTTCTAAATATTTTGAAATTCATAAGCTTTAACCCCTAGAATTTTATAATTTAACATAAAAAATAGATAAAATACTTAAATGCACATGTTATGATTATGTCTTCCTTTTATGCATATTTCTTATACACGTAGATACATATATTTCCATATACAATATATTTTCCTTCTCCACATATGTACCATAAATGT
>NW_004524642.1:11117391-11120711 GCF_000260255.1 Octodon degus
ACTTATCTAATATTAACCATCAACATTCAATATGAAAATTAGTTTATTTGTTTTTTAAATGTCTCTGGGCCAGCCAAATAGCTCAGCAGATGAAAGCACCTGCAAGCAGGCACAGGGGCCGGGGGTTTGATACCTGGGCCTGCCCTGCCGGCCCCGCCACCAGGGCACACTGAGGCAGCAATTGAGACTGGGTGTGGTGGTAATCCCAGCTCTCGGGAGGCTGTAAACAGGAGAATCACTACAAGTCCAATCTAGTAGTGAGACCCTGAACAACCTGTAGACCCTTCCTTAAAATACAAAAATAAATAAAGAAAGAAAGAAAGAAAAGAAAAAGTCTCACCTGCAATTTAATTAGAATATCACTGATATTCTAGATTTGGAGAGCTATCCAAGTGTTCTTATGTACAAGCATAGCATACATTTCATATATTTAAGTGTTCTTTAATCTATTACAATAAAATTTTAGCTTTCTCTAGAAAACTCTCCTGTGGGTTACTTATTTATTAGTTCAGCTTTCATTCATAAGCAGGAGTTTTTCCGAAGTCTTTGTCACTTTGTTAGTAATGACAATGGTATCTTAATGCCCATTATGTACTCTACTTTGCTATTTCAAGTGAAGCATCTACCTATCTACCTATCAGTTTATTATTATGTGTCCAGGAAACTTGATGAACTTTCTAAGCATTTCCAGTACTTTGCTGATTGTATTGGGGAAGGCTCGTATCATCATCTGGGGCTAAATTCATTAACACAACGTGATAGTTGTCATTTGCCTTTTCAGTCAAACTGCTCATCATTCTCTATTTTTCTAGGTGGAGACTGTGACCTCATTTCAGTGAACAGAAGTTCTAGGTTTGTTCTAGATTTAAAGGTGCTCTAACTCTAAGGAGAGTCCATTTCTCTGAGGCAATGTCAGTTTTAGATGGAAAATATCTCCCAATGTCTGATATTCTCAGAAGTGAGACTTTTGCAAGGTAAGTGAGGTGCCACACTCAGCAGTGGACTAATCTACGGATGAATTAATAGCTGGATGTACTATTAGGAAATAGGCCCGCTTGGAGGAAGTAGTTCAGTGGAGATGCAACCAAGAGGGCAATGTTATTGCACATGGTTCCTCTGTGGTCTCACTGTATCTCTTGGCTGCCATGGATACGAAAGTTCTCCTTCGCCAGGCCTTTCACTTTGTCATTTAGGTCTTGGTGCCTGCCAGACAAGAACTGAACCTTCTGAAATGTGTGACTTTCTGCCTTAAATTGTGGCGGTGTTTGGTCCCAGTGATGGGAAGACTAGCAAAGACAAGGTTTAATGTTTTAAATTTTAGAGGCCAGGGCAATAGCTCAGTAGAATAAGCACTTGCCTGGAAAGTGCAAAGGTCTGAGTTCAATCCCCAGTTCTGCAAAAAATAAATAAATAAATAAATAAATAAATAAAATTCTCTTATCTTTATGAGCCTAAAATATCTGTGGAAAATGCTTTAGCTACTAGATAAAGAGATACTGATATTTTATAAATTATACCCATTTTTCTCTTTAGTTAGAAATAAATTCACAAGTAGTTCATTGTCTTTTTCTTTTTTATTATATGTTTAGTACAGGGTCTACAGGATACAGGGTTTACAAGGTCTCACTACACAAATGAGACTTGTAATCATTTTCCTGTTTTCAGTCTCCCAAACTCTGGGATTACAGGCGCACCACCAAGCCCAGTCTCAGTAGGCTGTTTCAGTGAGCCCCAGGGGTGGGACCGGCAAGGCAAGCCAGGGATCAAACCCTGAGCAGGCGTTTTAGTCCACTGAGCTATTTGGCCAGCCCTAAAAAATATTTTTAAAGCCATGAGCTTAAAATACTTCATTTTTCTTTAAATAAAAACTGAGGCAATGTGGAGAGGTATGAAAGATTCAAAATCTGAATTATGACATCAATAGTCAAGGTCTTTCTTTCTTTCTTTTTTTTTTTTGTACCAGCGATCAAACTCAGGACCTTATGCTTGCCAGGCAGGTGCTTATGCCACTGCGCTATCTCGCTGGCCCCATGTAGTAAGTTTTTAAACATGTTAGAATGACTATTATGAACTTATAGAAAAAAGTTGTTTTCTTATGTCATTTATATAGAGGAAAAAATGCAAATAACAGATGTAGAAGATTTTTACAGTTTGCACAAATAAGTAGGTGAAGTTAATAAACATTCACTATGTACCTTTCTTATATTTATGTTTATTTTTCTTGCATTATTCTACTGGAAAAATCCAAATAAAATTGTTTCTTAACCTAATGATAATCAAGTTTCACTGATGTTTGAAATGTAAGTTTCTTTTGCAAATACTCTAATGAGAAATCTTAGATTTTTAGAGCTTGGCAGCTTAAAGCAACACCTGCTTAAAGTGCCCCTCTTCTAATGTGCGAGCCCCTCTCTCACCACTCGAGGTCCTACCCATATCCTGGAGAGCTGATGAAGTAACCCGGGTTCTCTTCTTTGCGGCTGGTCAGAAAAGCATACTATACATGCAGCATCATACGAGAAGACCTTCTCCCTACTAACACACTCTGATTAGTACAAAGCCCCATGCAGGCAATGCCTCTCTGTTCTGTCAATACAACTTTGGACCAGTTTGAGGGCTTGTCTTTCTGTCCTTCGGTGCAGCACTCTGTGAGCCATAAATCTTTTCGCTCTCATTTTGGTGTGTGAGTTACATCTTTATTGTCAATCTTTGAGATGAATTCGGGGTGAGGAATTTATGAGGGTTACTGTATCAAAAAATGTCAATGCTTTTTAGCTTCTGCCATCAATGGGTCTCAAATGTTAAACAGATTCTAATGTATCTGCTTAGATGATTATATGAATTAAAAAGAAATCCTCTTAATGAAGTAAATTTTATTTACTGATTTTCACATCTTTGTTGGCAAGCAGTCAAAGCAGTGGTTGCTACTTCTGGTAACTTTCTGAGCAGGAGCAGTGTGCGCTTTGCAATTATTTGTGTGGTGGGTGGAATAATGTCTGCCCCGATGCCTCTGTCCTCACTTGCAGAATGTGTGAACACAGATCTCTGCACGGACAGGGGCTTTGCAGAGGGGCAGAGTCAGGCTGTTGACGAAGTAGGGAGTTTATCTTGAAGGTAGCCGAAGGCCTAAGGTAGAGACAAATGTCCTGACAAGGGCAAAATGGCAGAATTATAAAGAGGTAGATGCGGGCGATAAAACAGGGTCACATCACAGGCAAGGTCAAGGTGAGGCCATTATTATTATTATTATTATTATTATTATTATTATTATTATTGAGAAACGGGACATAGGAATGTGTGTAATCCCTAGAAGCTGGAGAAAG
>NW_004524642.1:11120811-11123241 GCF_000260255.1 Octodon degus
TGTCCTTAAAAATCTAGGTGGCTGCACTGTGATGAATTAACTGCAGACTCTAAGCAACATTGGGACGCATGGGTATGGTCTCCTTTTCTAACCTGTGTGAGGTAATTTTTGTGATGGATTTTTTTTCTGTGACTCATCAGGCTCCTTTTTCTTCCTGTTTGTTTGATTGCTTACTGGTCAGTTTTGCAAAGCAGGCTGAGCTACATATTCTTTTCTTTCTGTGAAGCAGCTTGCACAGAATATTGAAGCCTGTATTGTTTTCTTGGTCTCACACTAAAATAAATGCACTAAACACATAAAAATTGAATTAGGATTCATTCAAATTTGCTTCTGTCATATATATTTTATTTTTAAAGGAGAAACATAAAAGCACTCAGAAATCTCAGTTCGTGATTTTTTTCTGTGTTTCTTCTTTCACATGTTCAACAGAATACAAATTGCTGTATTTCCTTGACTAGTTTAATGCTTTTACAGAATCACTGCTCAATTTTTGAGACTGGCCGTAGGAAAGGCACTTGCTTAAGGCACCATCCCTCTTCTTTTAATTCTAAGCACGCCAATTGAAGTGAATGGACTTTTCATACTAGCTCTTTCAGGACGTCATGCTTAGCCTAACTGTAATTTTTTTTTCTTACTACACATTCTATAAGGAAATACCACATCCCCTATTCTTCGCCACTCCAGCTTTTGGAGTTTTTCAGATGGCCATAATCAAAATTCTGCTGCTTCCTTTCAGGTCGTATGTGCTTTACATGACATCTAGAGGCCAAAATTGATGCAAGCCGTAATTAATCTTCCCACATGGTTATGCAGCCCCTACAAATAACAGGGATAAGAAACACACTGTCTGCATACTTAAATTTACCCAACATCTCAGCCCCAATCTATATTCTGAGCAGAGCACAGTTTGATCCTATCGTCCTACAATGAAAAGATAGGAAAGGAAAACAGACATATGAGGAAAGAAAGGATTTAAGAAAACTTCTTTCCTTAATTTGCATTTCATATACAATCACACTGTTAATTTCCCCACCATTTGCGGATTGATCTAACTAGTGTCCCTGACATTTACTTATGACAATCAAGATCCTGCTAGTAATCAATAATGGAAATATAAAGTGGCTGATTAAATTTTTGTTGCTTTCCATCAAAAATTTTAGGGGTGAATTTCATTTTGCTGTTTCTTAAGTGTTCTCAGAAGACAATTCTGACTCATGCGTTAATCTGCAAACCCACAGAAGGCGTGGGAGAGCCTGGAGCTCACATTCAGAACAGTGGATCCTGTCACCACTCGCGAGGCGACTCTGCGTTGGCTCAACGCCCTTAGTAATAATGTCCCAACCACACTTGCGATTCAGACAGCAGTCAAAGCTGTCTTTCTAAATATTTTGAAATTCATAAGCTTTAACCCCTAGAATTTTATAATTTAACATAAAAAATAGATAAAATACTTAAATGCACATGTTATGATTATGTCTTCCTTTTATGCATATTTCTTATACACGTAGATACATATATTTCCATATACAATATATTTTCCTTCTCCACATATGTACCATAAATGTGCCTATTGTTAAGTTTTCCACATATATTTGTTACTGTTTACTTTTAACCATATTAGCTCTAAAATTACATCCTAATTTGTGTGTATGTGCACACGCATGTGTACATCATGTATAGTTTTAATTTAAATAAATTAGGGACTGCCAAATATCTCAGAGGATTAAAGTGCCTGCAAGCAGGTGTGCAGGCCGGGGCTGGATACCAGGCCTGCAGGGCTGGCCCTGCACCCAGGGCATGCTGAGAAGGCAATTGAGACTGGGTGTGGTGGTGCCTGTGATCCCAGCTCTTGGGAGGCTGCAAACAGGCGGATCACTGAGAGTCCGATCTAGTAGTGAGACCCTGAACATCCTGTAAACCCTTCCCTAAAATAAAAATAAATAAATAAATAAATTACGGCTTGCTGTAAAACTTGGTCAATTTTTTGCCGTTTGCAGTGTCACTGTTCCAACTGTCCGTGCTCCTGTCTGTGTGCGTGGCTCAGGGCACCTCAGGGCCACTCTGGGGTCTAAGCCACCTCATTCGAAAGACTCAGCCCCAACAATAGCTACCTACAAAGCCATCAATTCCCAGCATCATAAAAATTCTAATAGGAATATCTTTGTAAAGATCTCCACACTGACTTGTGCAAGTATTTTGCGGAGCACGCACTCACGCAAGGATTTCTGCGTATAGGAAACGCACACGCGTAATCGTCTGGGAATTGCCAGCTGGCCTCGCAGGGCGGCGGCCGCTGCATGCTGCAGCCAGAGAGGCCCGGAACCTCCCGCCTACGCCCATGCTTGGCAAAAATTGGAAGTCTCCAATTTACTGATTTTCGCCATTCTGATGAATGTGAAATCATACCTCATTGTGGTTATAATTTCCAAG
>NW_004524642.1:11132151-11145110 GCF_000260255.1 Octodon degus
GGGACATAGGAATGTGTGTAATCCCTAGAAGCTGGAGAAAGAAAGGTAGGGGACTGCTCAGCTAGCACTTCCAGAAGGGAATGCAGCCCCAGGAAACCCTGATCTAGCCCAGGGAGACTCATGTCAACCACGTGAACACAACTTCCATAACAAATTTTGTATTCTTCTAAGCCTTTACATTTGTAGTAATTTATAATGTCAACAATTCAGTGTAAATCCAAACAACACAGTATTTTTAAAAATATTTTGCTGGTTTTATTTTTATGTTGAAGTTATATTTGCCTTTGATGTGAAAACTGATACTTTTTTGTTATCCAGGTGATCTATAATGCTTATTTTTATTTTCAGATTATCATTTTATTGACTGCATAAACATGATATAAAGCTTATTTTTATTTTGAAATTATTATTTTACTGATACACATATAAAATTTATACATATTAATGACTTTAATGTGATGTTTCAATATATGTACATATAATTTGTAATATCTAAATTAGACCAAATAGGGCTGAAGAGATAGCTCAGTGGACTAAGCGCTTGCTTAGGCAAGCTCAGGGACTGGGTTCACATCCCCAGCACTACATCCAGCACCGGCCACATCCCCAGGCACTCTGAGCTGCAACCCAGTTCGGGTGTGGCGGCGCATGTCTGTAATTACAGCACTGGGGAGGCTGGAATAAGAGGATTGCTACTAGTTCAAGCTGCATAGTAAGACCCTGTTCTAAATACATTAAAAAAATTAGACTAAACATATATTTTTAAACATTTCTCATTTCTTTATGGTAAAACTGTCAAAATCCTTTCTTCTGTTTTCATGGAATATACAGAACATCACTTTACATAGAGTCACCTTGCTAGGCACAGCAGAATATCTTTCTACCTTCTAAATGATTAACTAAATCTAACTGATGGCCCTTTCCCCACCCTCTCAGCCCTGCACCCCCAGCACTGCCTCTATCTATGAAGCACCTTCCACCCAGCTGTTCCAGGGGCAAGTTCTTTAGGCTCCATCCATGAGTAAGAGCAAGCAGGACTTGTCTTTCTGGGCCTGGGTTACCTCATTAATAAAACTATATCCAATTTGTGGTCTCAAGGGACAAGATTTCATTCTTTTTATTGCTGAAAAATATCCCACAATGTCTGCGTGCCACTTGTGCCTCATTCTAGCATTATGGCATGGGCGCTTAGGGTGGTTCCGGCTTCTGGCTACGGTGAACATTGCTGAAATCAACACGCACAGGTGTCTTTTTGAAATACTTGTCTTGTTTTCTTGAGATATATATGCTTTAGTGGGGTTTATGAATCATACAGTAGTTCTAAATTTAAAAGTTGCTCTTTTTTTTTTTTTTTTGGAGGAAATTTCATACTGTTTTCCGTAAAGGCTTGCACTCATTTACATTTGTACCAGTAGTGTGCAGCAGCACTCTACTACAGCCTTGTCCCCACGTGGTTCCTTGATGATGGCCCTTGTCTTTACTAAACTGAGGTGATATCGTGATTTTGCTGGACATTTCATTGGTGATTAGTGATACAGGAAATGATTTTCATATATCTCTGGTTAGTTGAATGTCTTCCTTTGAGTGTTGGTTTTTTTAAAAGTTTTTTATTTTAAAGAGATTAAAGTGATAAAAACACGAGAAATTATATAGAATTTCTAAAAACAAGATGATAGGAGTTCAACAATGGTTGTCATATTGCGTATTGTTGTCTTCAAAGTAGCTGTTCATATTATCAGCATATAAAATTGCTCTAAAAATTAAGCATTAATTGTCCCTTTCGATAAACCAATAGAAATTAGTAGTGCAATTATTTTAGCTATAGAAGACCTATGCTTCGATTACCTGAATGTCAGATTATTTCCCATACTTGGGAAGTTTTCTGCTATTACCTCTGCTCATATTCTTTTTATATCATTTGTATTGACACTTTCTTTCTCACTGATGCCTATTAATCTTATGTTTTTCATCTTTGCATCATCTTGCAGATGTTGAGTTATTTTTTCCTGCATCCTAGTTATTTTTAAGAGATCTTTTCTTACCTTTTCACTAGCTGCAATGGTGTCTTCAAGGTCTGATAGTCTATCTTCACTTTCATTCAAATGGCTTTGCCAGTTTGTAGTTATGATTTTAATTTCCTGTACATCTCTCTGAGTACGATTCATGCGTTCTATTTCTTTCCTATATTTTTCATTCAAGGCTTTCATCATTTTTCTATTCTCCTCTATTTTTTTAATCAATGTCCACTTTAGAAGCACTTAGTAATTCTTTCACTGTAGTTATCATTTCTTTTTTTACTTTGGAGAATATCGCTGATGTAATTTCCTCCATACCTTTCTGCAGTAGTTTCTTTACTTCAGACACTATTACTGCAGAAATTTCAAGAATGTGGTTTCCAGTTTCTTCAGTGCTATTGTCTCCTGCATTTGTGCTGGGTGGGCTCAGGGCCTCAGAATGCATTTTGTTCCTTCGCTTTGTCATTTTGTATAGCACTGTCCTCTGACCTTGTGTAGAGCTTTGGTGTAGTACTGACCTCAGCACTTACCGATATTACTACCCAGGGGAGATTATGTGGTTAAGGCAGTTCCAGTTTTGTATTTACAATACTACAATTAACAACACTAATAACAGGTAGCGAGATTTAGCAATTGACAAACATTTGTAATTAATGGGTTTGTATTTTAAATCATAAGTGCAAGCTTTATGACTATAAGCCGATATAAAATTGAGAATTTGTATTTAAATTAGTTCCCCTAAGATCTGTCTATCATCTCCCCTTGATATACCTGGAGTCTTACAGGCAGACTTTCACCTCACTTACCAGTTGTATTCCTTTTGATCGAGAGAGAGAGAGAGAGAGAGAGAGAGAGAGAGAGAGAGAGAAAGAGGATGCTCTCATAGATCTGGGTCTAGCAGTGTGTCTCAGCTTACCAGATCCAAATCATCTACCACGTTTGAACTCGTTGAGCTGGGTCTGGCTGGCACTGTGCTCAGCTTCTTCCTTCTGCAGCTTGTGGAAGCGAACCTGCTGTGCCTCACTGGCAAGCTGTCCTGCTCCTGGATTAGCTGGCTGGATCTTGCCCTTAGACTCTCTGCATGGGAGTTCTGCTGCAGGGTTCCACACCAGGCCTAACTGCCAGCTGGGGGGAGGTACAGGAAGGCAGCAGGACCCATGCACCTGGCCTGGCTGCTGGCTGGGGGTGGGAGGAAGGAGGTTCTGAAGGCACACTACCTCTTTTTATTTTGGTTTCAGAGAAGTACATTTGTCTAGTGTTTTTTGAGGGTCATGTAAAAAAAAAAATCCTTGTCTGCTTCAATGTCCTGAAGTATTTCTTCTGCAGTTCCTTGTATTGTAGTTTTATTATTTCATAATATAGTTCTTAAGTTTAGGTCTGTAGTCCATTTTGAGTTAATTTTTGAAATTGGTGAGGAATAGGGATCCAGTTTTATTTTTTCTGAATATACAGTTCTCTCAGCAATGTCTCTTGAAAACACTGTTATTTCTCCAACGCATGATTTTAGTAATTTTGTCAAATATGTTTCCCACAGATGTGTGAGTTTATTTCTAAGCTTTGTCTTCTATTTTAATGATTTGCCTGGCTATTTTTGTGCTCAAACCATGCTTTTTTGATTTTTATCAGTTTCCTTGAATGTTTGAAGTGAGGCATGAAATGCCTTCTCAAAATAGTTGAAGGGTTTTTTGTTTTTTTTGTGATTACATATGAATTTTGAGTTTGCTTTTACAGTTCTGTGAAGAATGTCACTGGTACTTTGATAAGGATTTCACTGCATCTGTAAATTGCTTTGGGTGTTTTAACATTGATTCTTCAAACTAGTGAACATCGGATATCTTTCTGAGTTTCTGTATACTCTGCAATTTCTTTCATCAGTATTTTATAAATTTTCATTGTGGAAAATATCATTTAGGTCTTTTACTTCGTAGGTTACGCTTATTCCTAGGTATTTAATTCTTTAAGGTATTATAAATTGAATTACTATCCTGATATGTGTGAAGAGTTTGAAAAAAATAAACTTACAGACAGAATTAAAAATAACTTCTACGAATAGGCTTGCTGCTGGTATATGGCAACATTATTTTTATATGATCATTCTGATTCTTATGATTTAGTTTAATTAGTTAATTGGTTCTCATAAGATTTTTGGTAGAATTTAGGGGTTCTGTAATTAACTTCATCGCACTTGCAATCAGAGATAATTTAATTTCTTTTGCAACTTGGATGTCCATTATTTATTTTTCTTTACTGAGGTTCAGGGTAGGACTTCCTATTTTTTCTTTTTATTAAATGATGAATGAAATACAGCAATAAAACAATCTGGCATTCTGGTCACCTTTTAGAGCAGTTTTTTAATTACAAATTTGTTTGTGAAGTAGATACAAGGCTTAAAATTCTATATCATTTTCTTTTAAATTTTTTGAGTTTGGTTTTTATAAAAAATTTTTTAATTATTTTAGGATGTTAAAGTTGTTGACCTAAAGTTGTTCATAACAATTGTATTGATCTATAGCAATTCCACTACTGATGTTGAGAATTTGTTTTCTCCATTTTTCATTTCACCAGTTTTCCCAGATACGTATTAATTTTATCGTTCTTAATATTGCAGCTTTTACTTTTATGATTCCTCCATATTTAACTCACTTAATTGATTTTGACTTTTATTTCTTTCCTTCTATTTAATTTGACTTAAAGTAATTTTTTTCTGTTTCCTTCAGCTGGAAAATTATATTATTAAGATGTAAAAATGTAAGCTTTAGTCTTACAAGGACTGCATTTTTAGTGGTTTTTCATTACAGTCAATTCTACATATTTTTGGTTTCTTTTTCATTTATAGAAGTTATTTTTAATTTCTTTTGTAAGTTTCCATTCTTTTTTTCTAACTCTTCACACATCATATTATATATATATTCTTTTAAATACTTTTGATCGTTATGTCTTTGCTGCTATCAATTGTTAATTGATGAAAGAAGTTATACGGACACTTCAAAAATTTCTGTACTCCTCATTGCCTTTTATAAAAATATAATATGTGACAAAAACGATGATTAAAGTGAAAACTATTACCACCAACCAAGGTTCCCTAAACGAAAGCCACTTCTTCCTATGTCAGAATGAGTCTGAGTTTTCAGAATTTCAAGATTTACATTAAGTGGGGGCTGGGGAGATGGCTCAGTGGAATAAGCACTTCCCTGGCAAGTGCAAGGGCCTGAGTTCAATCCCTGATTCAGTCAAAAAAAAAAAAAAAAAGAATTACATTCAACTGAGTTTAGATTGTACTACTAATTAGATTGGGCTCATTCCTCAGCAACTAGGGCCCAGTCTGTTTCTCATCACCACTGCGGTACTGATTGCTTTCATGTAAGCAGTTGAACTGGGTGGACATCAAGGCCATATTTTCAGTAGATTGTTTAAAAATAGACACTATGTTTTTAAAAAGTATATAAAATGATAGAAAAATAAAACATCATTAGAAACAACAAAGATTTCACTAAACAAAGTAAGAGGAATTCAGCAATGGTTGCTGTACTACATTTTGCTATCTTCAAGGTAGTTAATTTAAATAGTGACCTATAATTCAAGATCCACATGATGCATGGGATTTTATGTTTTTCTCCATTTTTCATCTTTCTTTGCAATGTTTCTTTTTCAGAAAATTTCTAGGTAAATTTATTGTAAAAAATATTCCCATTAATATTGTTCCTTTTGCAATCGAGGTTTTATTCACTTTCTAATTTACCCACATGCCAGTACTGTTAGTGAAGTTCGGCTGATTTCTTTTAGCTCCCACTGGTACAAAGAGCAGATTGAAAGATATCATACCTTTGCTTATTAATGAAACAGATTCCTCTCTGTTTTCCTTGTAGTTATCATTCTTTAATATTCTTCTTTAAAATAATTATTGAAAGGCCAGCAAGATAGCTCAGTGGATCAAAGTGCCTGCTTAGGTAAACACAGGGACCATTGTTTGATCCCTGGCACCATACGCCACTCCATCCCTGCTGCCAGGGTAGGCTGAGCTGGCAAAAAACAAACAAACAAACAAACAAACAAACAAACAAAAAAACAAAAAAAAAACCCAACCAAACAAAAAAAACCATTATGTTTCCTTCTTGTTTCAATAATATCAACAGCATAATTTTTGGTGGAAGCCTCATTATATGGAAGTGATGTATGCAGGTGAGTCAGGTTTTGTCTTATGGAACTTGGGAGTCAGAAAAGCAGCCAAGGCACTGTGCTAGACCATCCTAAAAGACCCAAGAAGGAATGACAGAAGAGTAGAGTCAAGGTTGGTGCTCAAATGTTGGAGGAACTGAATGCACTGTGAGAAATAAAGGTCCAGGAAGATCTTCATCTGTTTTGTTTGCTAATGTGTCACAAGTACATACAACAATAACTGGCATGTACTATGTGATTCGTGAGTATTTTTATTTGTTTGACACAGGGTCTCACTATGTAGTTTACACTTGTAATGATTCTCCTGTCTCAGTCTTCTCAGCACTGGGATTATGGGTGTGCACTGCCACGCCTGGTTCCAGGACTAGCACGGCATGGAGTACCAAGGATCAAACTCAGGTCCTGGCACTTGCCAGCCATGCCCTTAGACTGCTGAGATATCTCCCCAGCCCACGTGAGAATTTTTGATGCTGACTAACAAATATGTTAGCACCATGGGGGACACTTCAGTTCATTTATCTTGACTTTTATTTATTTATTTTTTAAACCTTTTATCTATTTATTTATATATTTTGTACAGAGTCTCATTACACAGGCCAGACTCATAGTAATCCTCCTACTTCAGCCTCACCAGTGCTGGGGTTCCAGTTGTGCACCACCACCCTGGTTTTGGGGACCACACATCGCAGCAGGGGTTCCTGAGCCTTCAGGGCATGCAGTATAGGGGGTCCTTGTGCTTACCGGGCAGGTGCTTAGACTGCTGAGCTATTTCACAGGTCCTATCTTGACTTTCAAGTGCAGTAATTGTTTAATTTAAAAGAGATTATAGACATATAAATTTGAAATCTTGAAGTATATTATGAACACTATAGACATTTGTGTTGTGTAATTACATTCAAAAATTTTTAAACGACTAATAATGACCATCCATTAGACATTAGAAGATAAAGAAAATATTGAATTTCAATGTTTTATCACAGTTACCTAAATATAGTGTATTATATTAATAAAAATGTGGCATAAGTGTCCAATTATTAGTGTTGAATTAGATTTTTATTCATAAGTTGTACTCGGTTTTGTTCACAGAAATGCTTCCATGTTATGAAAATTTCAGTGCTTTTTAAAAATCAGTATTGTTCCATGTCCCTTTTTTGCTCTTTCTCATGGAGATGCAGGTAAATGCCTTGAAATGTACGTTTTAAAGTTTTGAGAAATCATACATATTCATGAAATCAAACATCTGAAAGTGTAGAAGCTGTAACATTACTGTTATTTTTGAATTCACAGGTTTTATCAATGTATTAGCTTTGATTAGAGAGTCTAAAAAATAGGTATATGTCTTGAAATGTAATAAACATTTTCTATGTAATAAAATATAAATATGAAATTGGGTTCTAACATGTTAATTCCAAGCTCACTAAGAACTCTAAGTGTACTTTAAAAACAGCAGACCCATTACACTATTTTTTTATTCAATTGTCCTCAATTTAAAACTATAAAGATAAAAATGTATAAAAAATTTCCATATCCATTGCAGTGTGTGAGTATGCATGTATATAGTGTGTGAATATGCAAATTTAACTTGGGTACCTCTGTACATATATGTACACACACTTAAATGCAGTTGGACACATTTCTAGAATTAATAAGTAAAGTAGAAGAGCTGGCCTGATAGCTCAGCAGGTTGAAGTGCCTGCTTAGGCAGAGCACAGTGGCCGGGGTTTGATCCTTGAGCCCCTGGAGGCTGGCCCCACCCCTGGGGCATGCTGAGGTGGTGATTGAGACCGGGTGTGGTGTAGTGCGCCTGTAATCCCAGCACTTGGGAGGCTGAAAACAGGAGAATCACTATGAGGCCTATCTATGTAGTGAGACCCTATAGACCCTGTCTAAATATAGAAAAAAGAAAGGTAAAATAGATGTTTTCTCTTTTGTCTTTAGAGAAAATGCTTGTATTGAATTGTTTTCATACATTTTGTGTTGTGACATTTCATTGTTCATCATTTAAATTAAAGTCTTCGTATCAATTCACTTTTTTGCACACTGAAGCACCTTATGAAGCTCATTTCGCATTTTTTACAAAATTGTATGTGAATGTGCTTGTGTGCCTGTGGTGTGGTGGGAGAAATTGGTTTCATGATATCTGGTTACACTGATTACTTATAATGTACAAACCTGGCACTACATTTTGAACAAACAAAATAATTGCATCTTAGAATAGTAGTTTCTACTGTGGTATTAGCTCCCTCAAGTTATGTACATTCATTTTAATATAAATTGGGCAATATTAATTTGCAGTTATTTCCCTCTATACATGAATATTGCTGCTGAATTTTAAGCTCTCCTTTTAATTCCAGTGACAAACAAATTTTATTTATATAATTAAATAAAACTGTTTTGTACTACATTTCTAATAATGACCGAGGTTGTTTTTCACAACATTCATCAGATATGTCACATGACTGCACCAAACTTCAATCTGCTGAGTGTTCTTCTAGATATCTGTACATCAGATATTTCAACTTATTTAATTAAATATCTAACAAAATGGAATGGAATGCATTTCTATCATTAGTCCTTAAAATCCCTGCATCTTATGCTCTTATCATCAGTGTGTAATAGACTTAGACGGACTGATACATTTTTGTATTTCTTTGCCTCATTTAGGTTGGTTTAGGAAAATCATTTCCATTCAGAGTCATGAAGAACGTATGTCCATGAGATGAAATATCCAGTTGATAATAAGCTGACTGCCTTAGAGATGCTAAGTGCCACATTTAGATTCTGCTCTTCCACATAACTATTTCCTTTATAAATAAGTAATTTGCTTTTTAGTTCTTTTAATATTTCTTCATTAATCTTAGCCATTTTTTTAAAGATGGGCTCTGTGAAAGCCTGAGAGAATGTTTCCTCTCCATGTGACTCTCCTTAGGCACACTCTAAATCATTGATCATTTTCCTCTTTGGCCCCATAATCTCCTTAATCAGAAAACTTGGAACACTACAGAGTTACATGATGTTACAGTACAAGTTCTCTTATGTCCTGAAGGATTATAGGGTAATAACCACTACGAAGTTTTTCACTTTAGTATTAGAGCCAACAAAATTTAATAATTACACTTTCTATTTATTACTCAGAATGCATAATATATCTTTTGGTATTTTGGATTTATCGTTGTTCTGCTAAAGAATTATCTTAAGGGAAATGCTTTTTTTTTCTAACCTCTTTCCACCACATCTCCAAGAGGGTAAGTCGAAAGTAATCAACAGTCTGGAGGAGTATAAACAAGGAAATGGTACTGAAAATATATGTGTGGAGAGCGCAAGTTTCAACTTGCAATAATGTATTAGTTTCTTTTAGCTATTGCAACAATTTACCACAGAATCAGTGACTTAAAGGAACCGAAATACATTCCCTCTGAGTTCTAGAATCCAGAAGTCCCAAATCCAGCTATTGACACTCACTCCGTAAGCACACGCCACAGACCTTACTCCACAAGGCTTTCAAACTTTTGCTGTTGCTTCTCTCTGAGGCTACTTCACCCAAACCTGTCTCTGTCTTCACATCGCAGCATCTTCTGTTTCTGGCATTCTATTTGAATCCCTTCTGTCTCCCTTATAAAGACACTTGCCATTAGATTTAAGGCCTACTTAAATAATAAAAGATTATCTTGTTTCTTGCTGCTCAACTCAATCATACCCACAAAAGACTATTTTCCAAATAAAGTAAAATTGGTAGATTCTAGGAGGTGACACCGGTATCTTTCAGAGAGGGTGGCATTTTCAGGATCTACAGTGATGTAGTACATTGATTCTGAAGTTGAGAGTGACAGTTGACTTCAGGGACAGAAGAGAACCAGTCTTGATATGCACTGTTTTGTAGAACTTTGCAGACATGAAATTCTAAGCAAGGCTATTTTAATTTGTTAATAAAAATAACTATGAAAAACTAGTATGCCTATATTCTGAGAAATAAGCTGTCCCACCATTATTATTTAATATGGTTTTACCTGGGGAAAGCCAGATGAGAATCATTAGCTCTGCAAATGGCAGGAAATTTTAGACCCAGACATTATGGTGACATTAATACAGTGACACCATATAAGCTAGGGGACCTAAGCTGAATCATCTCGAAAGTCTTTGAATCATAATGTAGCCAAAGATATATGGAAATACTCAGCTGTGACAATTCACATAACAGGAGCACTTTCTAGAGAAAAATAACACGAGGGACCCAAGCACAGAACAGTCAGCTGCAAACTGCTTTGTGTAATTAAGTTACAATATGGGTAGTACTAAAATTAAGGAAGCTGTACAATGCAGATGAACATCAAGGTATTTTTAAGCCAAGAAAACACAATGCAGAAATCTCCTAATGCACAGTACAGTGTTACTGGGCTGAAGCTTGTAAAACATTGTGAATGTATTAGAGATGGTTGGAGAAGGAAATAGAATTACAAACTTTTTTGATTTCTATTCCAATGGTTTTGGGTCTCCATCCTAAGACTAGTAGTTCTAATGGCATGTTTTCTTCCGTGTAACAAATTCAGCAAAGGACTGTGCAGAGGCTTTGACCCTGAAGCTGATGCTCTTCCTATAAGCTTAGTGATAACATTGAGCCGACACTGAAAGTGCAGCTCCAAAGAACCATAGGTACAGTCTTACTCTGCTTTCTAGTCACAGAGAAATGATGATGAGCCTTGATGTACTATTTCACATTTTTGGTCCTGATTATTTTTCTTAGAAATTCCAGACAATTTCATTTTAATGACTCAGATTGTAGAACTGCTGTTTCAGATCATTTCTGGCTTGAGATTTGCAACAATACCAATACCAAGCTCCAGCTTTCCCACAGCATTAATATATAATTTCCAAAGTACACACATTTTAGCAATAAAATAATGTGTGATGAGAACAGCAATCCGTGTATAGCTTTCTATGACTCACTCCACCTGAAGTCACTGAGATTGCCAAAAGTGTGGTTTTCACCCAAATATGCTTTTTGTTTGTTGACCAGGAAAGAGATAAAGAAAGAAAAATAAAAACCACAAATTTACATAACAAAATATATGGATAACCTGAGATATAGCTTTTGTCTAATGCGTTGAACCTTGGTGATGTTCACAGTAATCTCCTAAGGTGTTTGAGAAAATTAGTTTGGAAGAGCTGCCACATTGGGTTGAGGCAACTCAAAATAAAGAGGCAATGCCGAATGTATATAAAAAGACAGTTTCTAACTTGTATTGGAAGCTTTGACTGACAGACAGAAAACTGGAGTGAAAACCTATTGTATCTTTCCTAAAAAAGGAAGATTTATCAACAGAGTAAGACCAAAATAGAAGAAGTGAGAGTCATGGAAAAGGATTTCTTGACTTTGAGATCTTAGCAGGAAGTTTTCCATACTTATGCAGTGATTCTTTTGCGACCCTTATATAATGAGTACAGTTATTTATGCCTGCCCTACCATTTTTGTGGGGTGCCTAAGGTCAGCCTATAGTACTTGATTCTTTATTTTATGGGGGTTCAAATTAAAGGAACACTGTCCAAACAGCCATAATTATAGACTATTACCAGGGGGGCTTACATGCTCCTGAAGCTGAAGACTTTTGGGACTTGGAGCTAAATCAATTGGAATGAGAACTTTTGGGTACTCTTTACCCTGAGACTTGTGACATAACAGATGCTTACTATTTTAAACTGGCAAATTTTGAGTAATTTATTACAATAGTAGTGATAATGTATTGCCTTATTGACTAATTCTCCTTTTCTATTAAAATAGAATAAGAAAAGTATGTTTCCATGCCCTTTGAGGTCTACTAATTCTCTTCACATTCAGAAAACTTTTTAAAGAGGCTTTAATAAGAGATTCTACACTACTGATTGTCAAAATCTGTCTTCTCTGGTAATACCTTAGTCAACTTAATTTTTTAAATACCAAGCATATTATTTAAGAAAGCATGGTAGTTTTCTTATTTGAGAATCTGTTGTATACTAGGGTATGAATCCTTGAAAGTATATATTTTGTTTTTCACGTCTATTACCTTGTCACCTAGTAATATAAATGAGACTCAATATAATATAAATGGGACTCAATAATGCATTGAATCAATGAATTCAAGAAAAAATTATGAATATGCAAGTTAGTGTAAGAAACTAATGCAAATAACTTGAAACATTCCTTGATTTTCATGAAACTACACCATTTTTTTCTCCTTAAGCATAAATAGCTTTGTGTCCTTTATTAATAGTAGTATTGCTATTATATTTGTTCTTAGGAAGAGCACACATTTTAGTAATAGAGCCATTCATCTTACATTTTATTGTGTTGGAGAATTTTTTCTTATTTTTTTTAAGAGAATACAAAGTGGTAAAATAAATGAGTAAATAAAAACCCCATTATAGATGATGCAGGATTTCACTAAATAAAATAATAGGAATTTGACAACAGCTGCTGTTTTGCATAATGTTATCTTCAAATTAGTTGTTTAGACTACCAGGTATAAACATGAAAAATTGGTAAAAAAAATTATAGAAAATTAAAAGAAGAAAAAAAATGTGAACATTAACTGCTCCTTTCAATAGACCAGCAGAAAACAGCAGCACAATTTTCCAAGCTATCCTGTACATATAAATAAATACAACTTTTTCCCTTCTGACTTTTGTCTTTTTCCTCATCGCAGTCTTTCTTTCCCTCTGAACAGATTCTTAAACTTCTATTAAAATGTGTCAAATAACTTTTCTTCATTCCACTTCTTTCATGCCTTTTAAAAT